>NC_064621.1:603216382-603496382 GCF_023898315.1 Schistocerca nitens | reverse complement strand
AAACATGACCTTCAACGTCCGAGATATCCCCAGAAAACTCAAGCTGACAGATGTGTGTGTCGAATCTCCTGCAACATGGAACAGACAGGCGGATTTTCCATCTTGGGGGTGGGGGGGTGGGGGGGGGAGGGGCGCAAATTTTGCGATAAAACAATTTTTTCTCTGTTTACAGTGGGTGTAGTAATTAAAACCCATCAGCAGCTGTCCTCAGCCTTCAGTGGTAACCCGTCTGGGCTATATTTTCAGTTCTTCTGTGGATGCATATATGGTCCCTCACTCAAGAGTCAATGCAAGATGCACAATCCTATGTTGTCTATTTCCAAATCCACAACATGCAACTTGTTGCAGACGTCTCTCAATTAATGAATAATCGAATGTAACTTCTGTAAACATTCAGCCGGAACGAACGATTAGACAGTTTTTTATGCATATAATTGGCACACTATACATAGTTGTTGGTGCAATGCAAAACTTTGAGGAATTATTTTCTTACCTCTTTTTTTTACGATGTAAGATGTGTCGAGTTCGTACGTATGTATAGAATGCACCGATGAAGTGACCGTAACACTATATTGCAGCTCCAGCATTCCTTAGCATTAGTCCAAAACTCTGAACGTAAATCGTTTGCTGCTTCTCATTTCAATTTAAGATCAGAATACTAGCATTTTCACTCTAGCAGGATTCGTTAGGCTACTTGAGTGTATTTCTGTTATACAGTTTATTTATCATAAAAAATTTTCACCAGTGTAATTATAACTAGTATCAACGTAAGAAAGATCATGTCTTTCGTGTATTTGTAATCAGCATAACGGTACATTTTCGCACTTGTCTCGGAAGTAAATGTGCGTTTTCGTTTTTAATGTAAGGCGTACCATCATTTTTATGTCTCTCGTTGAAACCTTTGAACGCTTTGGCAATTTTTTCATTACATTCTCTCCAACTCGTGTCAATGGCAGAAGTAGAAAATATAGCAGACGACAGTTTTGCCTACTGCAAGCAACGTGAAATTCCTGACAACCAGCAGAACACAAGCGAACATCTCGAAATACAGTTCATTCGAGATCACTTACCGAGAGAATTCTTGGCCGAGAGAAAATTCAGTGTTAAACATCGGTTCTTTCTCCCCAAGGCGGATAACCTGAGGGCATTCGCGCTTTTGAGATAACGTTTGTTGGAAATGAGGAAGACGAGGACTCACTCTTCGGAACACGCTTAGTGGGGAAACTTGCGGTTTCCAGACGAGATAAGAATATGCATGTGCAGACTCTGATTCAAAAGAAATTTTGAGGAACCAGACCTGTTTTAGAAACTCGACTCTGAGTAAGCCTGACCCTCTGGAATTCCTTGTGTAATGTATGGGTGGCGCATTTCGTGCGATAATACAAAGGAAGATTGATGTTTTGATCCCGTTCGGCTGACATCTTTTTTGTTTTTTAATTTAGTGCAGAACGTCTTCTCTGCTCGAGGCTGCAGGCTGTAATTGGGTTACAAGCAGCGACTGAGTGCGATAATCCCTCAAAACTGAAGCACAGAGGTGTGTGTTCCGCTTATCCAGTTCCAGTTCCTTGAGAGAGACGATGCAAGACGTGGACTTGCCTGTCGGAACACGCTTGGTGCGTATCTTGAGATTCCGGGAATTAACCGGAATTCACATTCGAGACAATAAATTACAGGAAATCCCCTCTCCCTAACTTGTAGGGAGCCGGAGGGTATTAAAGCAGAACTTCTAACTCGTGGAAGGCATTTATGTCACATCTTCGCAGCTGTCATCATTTGGAGAGAGCAGAATATTTTACCCGAAATTCGACAAGTGTGGCAAAGAAATTTAATTCTTCTTTTTTTTATGCAGTCTATCATTCAAACATTTGTTATGTATGTTTCATGTTTACGCATGCAACTTATGTGAATAAGATACGTGGCGTGCTGTGCTTCTGGCCGCCTACTTTGGCTACACTTTTAGGATATTTGGCAGTGTTACGAGTAAGAAAACAAATTTTCTTATTAATTTATGCAAAAGTATTTACATAAAGAAAACAAAAACCAGGTTAATTTTCAATGTGTTATTTAAATTTGCATCCAAATCATCTAATTCTTTCTTCAGCCAGTAATTTGACAAAAACAAAGAAGGTATGTTATCGAGTGCTAATACATACATAATTTTTTTCCTATTAATTATCTCTTCTATGGCCTTAACAGTTAGCTCTGTTCCTTGTTGCAATTCTTCTAGCTAAGACGCATCAAAATTTTAATTTTGCTTTCTATTTCCTGTATAGTAATATTTTTAAGGCATTCCACATCTTCTTGGTTGTAAGAGGGTTAATGGCTAGTGGGTACCAGGCAGTGGGTAGTGGATAAAGGGCAATGGGTACCTCGTGCCATTTACCATTCAATTGTTCACTCGTTTACCCATTCTATTCCCCAGTTCCTGACACCCCCTCTGACAGGGTGAGTTGCTGAGTCTGCTGTAACCTGATACGCAGTGATGTCACCAAAAATTTCCAATATCTTGGATCTTTAGTATAAGAAGCTTCAATAATTGCAAGTGATTATTATTTTTTTTAGTCACGGGAAGTGTCAACATTGCTTCCTCTAAAGTGTTAAAGAAATCGCAGCTATTTGTGTGTGTGTGTGTGTGTGTGTGTGTTTTATTTTATGTTGACCAATAGTTCGTTTAGGGTGTATTCTCACAAAGATTCCAAAGAGACATACGAAATCTACTAAAAAACATCAAATATACAGCCGCAAAAAGTCAAATAAAAAGAACAATGCAAAAGAATCCCAGGGCACCCATACTCAGTAGTTTACCAAAGATTCACATGCCTGCTACTCCGTTAAGACCTCGATCCATTTCGCGACTGCGCTAGCGTATCATTTAGCCAGACACATGGACATGTTTCTACAAAAACACTACTCTATCATATACTGTCTTTTCGATTAAAATCATGTTCTCATTATATTGATGGAAGTTTTGGGGTCCACTGAAATAGCCCAGATAACGTAAAAACATTGAATGTTAACACAATGTATAAAGTAATACTTATAATAAACTTTATAAGCAGCGAATTTCTTTTTATTCTTCCCATACACTCTGTAGTCTGTGCTTCACCTCACGCAACATTACCGGGTTACACACACCGCCTCTCTCTCTCTCTCTCTCTCTTATCAGTACAGCTGAGACATTCGGAAATCTCTCTCCGCACTGGTCTTTCTCAAAGCAAGTGCGCCTATACTGACGCCGATGAGACGTGTGTGCACGTGCATGTATGTGGGAACGCGCGCGCGCCTGTGTGTGTGTGTGTGTGTGTGTGTGTGTGTGTGTGTGTGTGGGTGGGTGGGTGGGTGGGTGGGTGGGTGTGAGTGGGTGGGTGGGTGCGTGTGCGTTACTGATGATGAAGTTTGCGCGACTTAAACTTCTTATACTTTTTCAAAATAAGGCGCAAATATTTTGGATGTTTTTTTAATTTCAGTATACCATTTTATGAAAATTAGCAATTTTTAACACGCTGATTAAAGGAAGATGTATGTGTATATACCATTTACGTAAATATCTTTAACTTTCAAATATTATTTTAATGTTAGACCAGAGGTATGTAAATATCTTTGCTTTCAGAGAAATAATATAACTTGATATCATTTTTACCCATCATTTTAATATCACACCACAAGTAATGATTTGTATGCAATTATCACAGTAATAATGTAATCTGATGATGGTTTTACCCTTCGTTTTAATATTTCATTGTGACTGACTCAAGAGGATGGGGTGGGGTATGAAGCACCATTGAGCTAGTTGTGCAACCTACATCTACATCTACATACATATTCCGCAATCCACCATACGGTGCGTGGCGGAGGGTACCTCGTACCACAACTAGCGTCTTCTCTACCTGTTCTACTCCCAAACAGAACGAGGGAAAAATGACTGCCTATATGCCTCTTTACGAGCCCTAATGTCTCTTATCTTTGTGGTCTTTCAGCGAAATGTAAATTGGCGGCAGTAAAATTGTACTGCAGTCAGCCTCAAATGCTGGTTCTCTAAATTTCCACAGTAGCGATTCACGAAAAGAACGCCTCCTTTCCTCTAGAGACTCCCACCTGAGTTCCTGAAGCATTTCCGTAATACTCGCGTGATGATCAAACCTACCAGTAACAAATCTAGCAGCCCTTCTCTGAATTGCTTCTATGTCCTCCCTCAAAAAATGGTTCAAATGGCTCTGGGCACTATGGGGCTTAACATCTGAGGTCATCAGTCCCCTAGAACTTAGAACTACTTAAACCTAACTAACCTAAGGACATCACACACATCCATGCCCGAGGCAGGATTCGAACTTGCGACCGTAGCAGTCGCGCGGCTCCGGACTGAGCGCCTAGAACCGCTAGACCACCGCGGCTGGCTGTCCTCCCTCAATCCGACCTGATAGGGATCCCAAACGCTCGAGCAGTACTCAAGAATAGGTCGTATTAGTGTTTTATAAGCGGTCTCCTTTACAAATGAACCACATCTTCCCAAAATTCTACCAATGAACCGAAGACGACTATCCGCCTTCCCCACAACTGCCATTACATGCTTGTTCCACTTCATATCGCTCTGCAATGTTACGCACAAATATTTAATCGACGTGACTGTGGCAAGCGCTACACTACTAATGGAGTATTCAAACATTACGGGATTCTTTTTCCTATTCATCTGCATTAATTTACATTGATCTACATCTTAGATCCTGATTGGCTATTTTATTTTGAATAGTATGCTGAGATGGTATGGAGGTACGGACTGTGCAGGTGAAAGGTGGAGTGACTTGATGATGTCAATCATAAGCATGATAACATCACTGATAAGAGTGATTTCATCATCAGTAAGGCACAGGCGGTTCTGTGACCGTATAGGCTGTAGATTCGTTGATTTGAGCCATCGTGTGGTGGGTTTCCAGGTTTCGCTTAATTGGTCAGGAGTCCACTACACACAGGAGGCGGCTACATGGGTAGCGGGGGCTGTATGGAAGGGACTGGGCGGTTTTCTAGGTTAGAGGGTCTCAAGAAACCACAGAAAGGGCGTCCGTCTAAAAGGGGGCAGGTAAAACACAGTAAGGTAGTTGTAGAAACGATCGGTATTGTAGTTGTAAATTGTCGTAGCTGTGTTGGGAAAGAACCAGAGCTCCAAACACTAATAGAAAGCACTGAAGTTCAAATAGTTACAAGTATCGATAGCTGGCTAAAGCCGGAAATAAGTTCAGCCGAAAGTTTTCAAACGACCCAACAGGGTGTTCTACAGCCTGGAGGACCTCCTCATTACGGATCAATTGGAATGAAAGTAAATCTAATCTAATCTAATCTGTTCAGAAAGGATAGATTAAATACAGGTGGTGGTGGAGTATTTATTACTGTCAGAAGTTATTTAACTTGTAGTGAAATTGATGTGTATAGTTCCTGCGCTTATAGTATGAGCAGAGCTTATGCTTGAAAATCGATGCTGGAAAAATTGTACGTTCAAAGCCGGCGGTGCGCATAAAACGTCATCCAAAATTGTACTGGATGCTTTCTGAGAAAGTTATTTTGAACAATTAGTTCATGAGCCCACATGAGGCGTAAATGGTTGCGAAAGCATACTTGACCTCTTAGCAACAAATAATCCTGGTAAAATAGGGAGTATCGTGACGAATACAGGGATTAGCGACCACATGGCAGTTGCTGCTAGGCTGAATACCGTTAACACCCACAACCATTAAAAAGAAGCGCAAAGCACAATTATTTAGTAAAGCTGATAAAAGTGCATAACGTCTTTTAAAGAGACGATCTCCACTCCTTCCGATATAATCATGTAAGCGTAGAAAAGATGTGGAATGATTTCAAAGAGATAGTATCGTCGGGAATTGAGAGATATATACCACATAAATCGATAAGTGATGGTACTGATCCCCCATGGTACACAAAACGGGTCAGAACGATGTTGCCCAAGCAACGAAAATAGCATGCCAAATTTAAAAGGACGCAAAATCCCCAAGATTGGCAAAGTTTTGCAGAAGTTCGAAAGATAGCGCGTACTTCATTGTGAGATGCTTTTCATAATTTCCACACCGAAACTCTGTCTCGAAATCTGGCAGAAAACCCAAAGAGGTCATGTATAAAGCACACCAGTGGCAAGACGCAATCAGTACCTTCACTGCGCGATAACAACGGTGAAGTCACTGACTGCCACTAAAGCAGAGTTATTAAACACGATTTTCCGAAACTCTGTCACCAAAGAAGACGAAAAATATTCTTGAATTCTAATCAAGAACAACTACCAAGATGAGAAACATAGACGTAGATGTCCTCGGTGTAGCAAAGCAGCTCAAATCACTTAATAAAGGCAAGGCCTCCGGTTCAGATTATATACCAGTCAGGTTCCTTTCAGAGTATGCTGATAAAATAGCTCCATATTTAGCAACTATATACAACCACTCGCTTACAGAAAGTTCAATACCTAAAGACCGGAAAATTGCTCAAGTCACACCAATATCTAAACATGAAAATAGTAGTAATTCACTGAATTACAGGCCCATAAAACACTAACGTCGATTTGCAGTAGTGTTTTGGAATATATACTGTGTTCGAACATCATGAATTACCTCGAAGAAAACGATTTTTTGACACATAGTCAGCACGGATTCAGAAAATATCGTTCATGTAAAACACAACTAGCTCTTTATACTCATGAAATAATGAGTGAACTGATTCCATATTTTTAGATTTCCAGGAGGCTTTCGACACCGTTCCTCACAAGCGTCTTCTAACCAAACTGCGTGCCTATGGAATCGTCTCAGTCGTGCGACTGGATTCGTGATTTCCTGTCAGAAAGGTCACAACTCGTATTAATAGAGGGAAAGTCATCGAGTAAAACAGAAGTAATATATGGGGTTCCCCAAGGAAGTGTTATGTGCCTTCTATTGTTCCTGACCTATATTAACGATATAGGAGAAAATCTGAGTAGCCATCTCAGATTGTTTGCAGATGATGCTGTCATTTACCGTCTTGTAAAGTCATCAGATGACCAAAACGAATTGCAAAATGATTTAGATAACATATCTGTATGGTGCGAAAAGTCACAATTGACCCTGAATAAAGAAAAGTGTGAAGTTATTCGCATGAGTACTAAAAGAAATCCGCTAAAGTTCGATTACGCGATAAGTCACACAAATCTGAAATACTTAAGGATTACAATTACAAACAACCTAAATTGGAACGACCACATAGATAACGTTGTGGGTAGATCAAACCAAAGAGTGAGATTCATTGGCAGAACACGCAGAAGGTGCAACAAGTCTACTAAAGAGACTGCTTACACGTCGCTTGTCCGCCCAATTCTGGAGTACTGCTGTACGGTGTGGGATCCGCATCAGGGGAGACTGACGGATGACATCGAAAAAATTCAATGAAGGGCAGTTCGTTTCGTATTATCGCGAAATAGGGGAGATAGTGTCACAGATATGATACCTGAATTGGAGTGGCAATCATTAAAACAAAGGTGTTTTTCGTTGCGACGTGATCTTCTCATGAAATTTCAATCACCACTTTTCTCCTCCGATTGCGAAAACATCCTGTTGGCACTCACCTACACAGGGAGAAATGACAATCACGATAAAATACACTCCTGGAAATTGAAATAAGAACACCGTGAATTCATTGTCCCAGGAAGGGGAAACTTTATTGACACATTCCTGGGGTCAGATACATCACAAGATCACACTGACAGAACCACAGGCACATAGACACAGGCAACAGAGCATGCACAATGTCGGCACTAGTACAGTGTATATCCACCTTTCGCAGCAATGCAGGCTGCTATTCTCCCATGGAGACGATCGTAGAGATGCTGGATGTAGTCCTGTGGAACGGCTTGCCATGCCATTTCCACCTGGCGCCTCAGTTGGACCAGCGTTCGTGCTGGACGTGCAGACCGCGTGAGACGACGCTTCATCCAGTCCCAAACATGCTCAATGGGGGACAGATCCGGAGATCTTGCTGGCCAGGGTAGTTGACTTACACCTTCTAGAGCACGTTGGGTGGCACGGGATACATGCGGACGTGCATTGTCCTGTTGGAACAGCAAGTTCCCTTGCCGGTCTAGGAATGGTAGAACGATGGGTTCGATGACGGTTTGGATGTACCGTGCACTATTCAGTGTCCCCTCGACGATCACCAGTGGTGTACGGCCAGTGTAGGAGATCGCTCCCCACACCATGATGCCGGGTGTTGGCCCTGTGTGCCTCGGTCGTATGCAGTCCTGATTGTGGCGCTCACCTGCACGGCGCCAAACACGCATACGACCATCATTGGCACCAAGGCAGAAGCGACTCTCATCGCTGAAGACGACACGTCTCCATTCGTCCCTCCATTCACGCCTGTCGTGACACCACTGGAAGCGGGCTGCACGATGTTGGGGCGTGAGCGGAAGACGGCCTAACGGTGTGCGGGACCGTAGCCCAGCTTCATGGAGACGGTTGCGAATGGTCCTCGCCGATACCCCAGGAGCAACAGTGTCCCTAATTTGCTGGGAAGTGGCGGTGCGGTCCCCTACGGCACTGCGTAGGATCCTACGGTCTTGGCGTGCATCCGTGCGTCGCTGCGGTCCGGTCCCAGGTCGACGGGCACGTGCACCTTCCGCCGACCACTGGCGACAACATCGATGTACTGTGGAGACCTCACGCCCCACGTGTTGAGCAATTCGGCGGTACGTCCACCCGGCCTCCCGCATGCCCACTATACGCCCTCGCTCAAAGTCCGTCAACTGCACATACGGTTCACGTCCACGCTGTCGCGGCATGCTACCAGTGTTAAAGACTGCGATGGAACTCCGTATGCCACGGCAAACTAGCTGACACTGACGGCGGCGGTGCACAAATGCTGCGCAGCTAGCGCCATTCGACGGCCAACACCGCGGTTCCTGGTGTGTCCGCTGTGCCGTGCGTGTGATCATTGCTTGTACAGCCCTCTCGCAGTGTCCGGAGCAAGTATGGTGGGTCTGACACACCGGTGTCAATGTGTTCTTTTTTCCATTTCCAGGAGTGTAGATCAGGGATCGCAAAGAAAAATTGAAGTGCTAGTTTTTCCCGCGCTCCGGTAGAGAGAGAGAGAGTTTGAAGGTGGTTCATTGAACCTTCTGCCAGGCACTTTATTGTGAATAGCAGAGTAATCACGTAGATGTAGGTGTGAAGGGAGATGACAATATGTACAGAGCAGGGAGCATGTACTGAACACACTGTGACTGTTTTGGTTCAGTGTCGCCATTGCCATCCTGCCGATATCTGTTAAGAATATTTGATCATCCTAAATGCACCGTATTTGTTAAGGATTACGGTAAAAACAAGTGGTTGCTGAATCTTTTTTGTGTACACTTCAATCGTAAGTATCGATAATATCAACTATCCATCAATAAACATTCTCTTGAACGGAAGCTGTGAAGATTTCTCACGGGTTTCGTATATGTCAGAAGCAAACATTTAACGTGTACATTGTGTGACATATTTTTAGTTGTGCGACTTTACTGAGGGATCTCAGTTAATAGAAATCATGAAGTCTACTCCCCTTCATTGGTTACCATCTCTTGAGCTACACCACGACTATGGGTCTGCAAAGAAAGAATGCCGTTCCCAAGGAATATGAAAAATTAATTATAATTTCCCAGCTCCTGATCCGCTCGGATGAGCCTACACTTAAAATGCGTCGATGAAAATCCAGGCATTCATACATCATACTGGCAGAATCCCTACAAGTAATGGATTTGAATATGAACAGGAGGTGGTCAGAAACGTGAAATAATGTTCCTCACGAGGAATAGGAGAGTCTTGTAAGATATCCTGAATACAGTCAGCTGGCAAGGAAATACCGCAATGTGGTTGGACATCAATTAACAGGAATTGTACAGGCACGACATACGTGCAGATAGCCTCTACCGATAGGAAAAGACTTCATCTTCTCAATGTGACTGAGACAACGAAAATCAAACCATCAAACGCATTATAACAAGCTGTAGCAGGCGATCTGCCCTGTAAATTTAGGAGATTTCTTTGAAGTGACAGAAGAAGGTTTGAACAAATTGAAAGTATAGACATTAATTTCTAGAGTTAGAGTTTTAGTACTAATTATTTTGCAACAATTGTGCAATTCAAGTAAATCAATTAAAAGATTTTAAAATATTTCAAGCAATAAAATATCGCTAGTTAGTATTTTCTGTGATCTTTCCAAGGTATTTAATAGTGTAGAAAAACAAGATTTATGGAAATGATGGCTTTACACATAATTAGTTTCAATCATACTTAATAAACAGACTGCAAAAAACACTGATGGAAGAGCAGAAGATTTTACCAGCTGGGGACAAATCACTAAAGGAGTCCCAATGGGTTCAATTTTGAGTCGACTCCTATTCCTTGTATATGTGAATGACCTTCCACTCAACATTGAACAAATAGAATTGGTACTTTTTGAAGATGCTCATTAGAGAGAAAGCCATAGAAGACATCGCTAACGATGTTTTTCAAAGAATTATTAAGTGGTGCTCTAAAAAAAGAATACTCCCTCAATTTTGAGAAAACATATTTAATTCATTTCTCTAGAACAAATAGAGACATACCAGCAACTGATGTAGCAGATTAACTGGAGTCAGTAAATTGAGTAGACTGCTCCATAGTTTTGGGTGTACACCTTAATGAAAACTTGATCTGGGATAAGCTTATTGCCGAGCTTCTCAAACAGTTAAGTTTCACTACTTTGGCTCTTTGTATAATTGCTCTTGGAAGCAAATGAATCATCCTTCTGTCATGTTTCGTATATTTCCACTCAATAAAGACTTGTGGAACAATTTTCTGGGGCAATTCTCCACATAAGAAGACATTATCCATTGCACAAAAGCGAGCTGTAGGAATAGAATGTGGTGCTCCCCCAAGGTCGTCATGTAGGTGCCTCTTCAAGGAGTTAGGCGTTTCAACTGCACCGTCACAATACTCATAGTCGCTAATGAAATTCATCGTAATGAATCCAGCACTATTTGAGAGGAACAGTGATGTCCATACCTGCAACATTAGAGGGAGAAATGACCTTTACTACCCGTTGTTAAAGCTGTCAGTGGCTGAGAGAGGAGTTCAATATGCAGCAACAAAAAAAGCCTGACAGATAAAAAGCATGTTTTAAATCTAAAATAAAAAGTTTCTTCTGGACAATTTCTGTTCCATTGATGAATTTCTATTTAAAAACTGGTAGCATTTAACTTTGTTTTTAAGCGTAGGTGCGTGAGTAGCACTGAATAATAATGTATTCGTTAATGTTAGCACTAATCGTCTATAAATATCTTTAAACCGCCTCGTTCCTCATCACTTCGATGAAAGAATCGTTCAAATGATCTATGGAACATGTAACTAAGTAACTGTTAGTTTCCTTCATTTTTATTGCCACACGCCAAATAAAATAAATAAATAAATAAATGTACTTAATTGCTGATTTATAAAATAAGAACTAAATAATTTAGTTAGTTAAGAAAACATATAGCTTAGCACGTATTCGCTAGCTAGCTCAGATTCAGCGTCGTCATTGAAAGGGCCGCCGAATTCCGAGCCCCAGAGCTGTGCTCGCGAGCGGTTCTGGACAGGCCAACGAGACGTTTGAGTCATCGACACTAATAGCGTTTGTTTCCAGTCAGGTATAGAATTACGTCATCCAATTCCAGCTGCACTGCAAACATTTGAAAGCGGACCCAGACTGCTTGCCTAGCGGTATGGTTTCGCGCCTAACGGTTTCCTTACAGGCCGCAGGAGTCATCACAACGCCTTTTTTATGTAAGTGCAAAAATCTGTTCTTGCACCATTCCTCCAAATATCTATGCTGACAACTGCGTGTTCTTGCTTAACAGCGAAAAGTTGTTGCCGAAATTCAGACAGAAATTGTAAACGCTTCTTTTGTCCCATACTGTCGAACATAGCGTTCAGGAAAATCTGTTCAATTCAGTTGCGCTCGCACCAAGACTTTATGGATTCCCGAAGGTGTACAAAGAATATGTTCCTGTAAGGCCTAAAGTTAGTGCTACTGGTTCGCCCACCTATTCGATTGCCAAGTTCTTGGGAAAATTATTACGACCATAAGCGGGCCGATCGGATTCGAATGTCAAGAATTCGGCAGATTTTATCAGTAAATTAAATGGCATAGTGGTACAGCCGGTGGACATATTAGTTGGTTTTGAAGTGGCTTCGCTATTCAGTATGATTCCACTCAATGAAATGTTGCAACGGCTGAATCGGATTTTTCCTCTTGATACTGCGGAACTGTTTAAATATTGCCTCACAACCACGAATTTCAATTGGAACGAAGAGTTCTATGAACAGACGGATGGTGTCGCTATGGGGAGCCCCTTAAGCCCTGTTATAGCGAACTTCTTTATAGAGAAAACTGCGAACAAGAAACCGAATATTTGGTTCAGTTACGTAGATGATACGTTTGTTTTGGGGCGGCGTGGCAGGGAGGAACTGGATGGCTTTCAAAACATCTGAACGGCATCAATCCGAAGTTTCAGTTTACGAAGGAGGAGTAGGAAGGTGGAAGATTAAATTTCCCTGACGTGCCAGTTTTCGAGAAAAAAGATGGTAGTTTTGGCCACATGGTTTACCGAAAACCCACGCACACAGGCAGTCACCTACACCGGGATTCGAACCACCATCCACAGCAAAAGCGAGGCATCATAAAAACGTTGGCGGATAGACCAGGGAAAATCTGTGAACCACAGCTGCTTGACGCAGAATTAAAACATCTCACCACTGCATTGCCCAAGAATGGTTACTCCGCCGCTTAGAAATCATAGTAATGCTCAAGCGCCGGTGAAATCGAAAGTTTTCCTGCCATTCATTAAGGAAGTGACTGACCGCATAGAAAAATCTTGACAAAGCGGAACATCGCGATAATTTACACACCCAGGAACGGTGCATTAGAACAAGTGGACTATTCACGCCAGCTTGACGTTTTTCCCACCAGTTTAATATGCGTACATGCACTAATTCCGCCATCTCGCATTTTTTAATTCCCGCCAATCTAATAAGCACTTAGATGACATACAGTCACTAGTACACGTTCGAAGGGAGCAGATGAGACATTCTTCCTGTCCTAAATGTCTTGTCTGTTCCGATTCACTAAGTGCCCTTCACTCATTGCAACGTTTGTATCAGGCAGACAAAACAGTCCAGACCATCCAGGATGCCCTCCTCCGACTACAGCGACTGGGGAAGGTTGTAGCTTTCTGCTGGGTTCCGGGGCATGTCGGCATTGCTGGGAATGAAAGGGCAGATCTCGCAGCCAAGGAGGCGTGTCTCGATCCACAAGTATCTCAGTGTGCTATCCCCTTGCTCGCACTCACCTCGCTGTTGAGCTCACGAGTCACGCGTCGGTGGGAGGATGAGTGGCTGGAAGTGACTGACAATAAGCTCCGTCTAGTCAAGCCCACGACGCGTGTGTGGTGTACTTCCTTTCAGCCCCATCGACGGGACGAGGTTCTCCTCACTCGGCTTCGCATAGGCCACAGCCCTATGACGCACGGCTTCCTGCTCCGGCGAGAGGACCCTCCAATGCGTGGTGCTTGCGGCGTCCAGGTCACTGTGCGCCACGTTTTATTGGACTGCGTTTTATTTTCTGACCAGCGGGCCGCGGCTGACTTGCCAGCGGACCTGCCATCTCTTTTAGGCAACACTCGGACGAATGTGGTTAAAGTTTTAAAGTTCTGTGCCATGTCAAATGTTTTTACAAAGATTTTTGGGAGAGGATTTTAATTTGCTCACTGTGTGACAAGCTCGCCCATATTTTATGTAAGTGGCCAGCCAATGACAATTTCCTGTGGCTTTCTTGTTGCTATATTTTCCCTTTCCTTCGGTTTTACTTTCTTATGTAGCGTTTTCCTTCTTTTCCTGCTTTCTTTGAGTGTGTGCTTCAGTTTTATTTGGTCTGTCCACATTCGTTCCTTTTAATGTGTGTCAGGGCGCTGATGACCTCGATGTTGAGCACCCATAAGCCCCAACACACACACACACACACACACACATCCTGACCAGCCCACACTTCTGTTACTGCAGCTCTACAGACAGCAGAACACTACCTCCCTCCTTTTACACTTCTGGATCAACCAACATCGGTTAGTTCACCATTATAAAGGGTATCAGGATACTTTTGATGAGATAGTGTACATTCATACTGCTGCTTCTTACACACAGTGAACAAATGATTAGCATCGTAAGTCCTCTATCTCCTTCATGCACGTTACTGCTGCTGCAGCACACAGTAGTAAATGAGTGATCAATACTCCAAGTACACTACCAGCTGAACCAAATCCCCCGACACCGTAAATCAATATATTAGACTCCGTTCAATCTGTGATAGAGAAAGACTATTCTGCAGAAAACAAACCCCTGCTTAGAACAAGTCGAAACAGGTATGTGTGTGTTTGTGTGTGTGTGTGATTTGGAGCGCCAGTGTCAGAGTTGCTGCAAATAGCGTGCAGGTGGCCTAGGGGCTGGTGAAAAGTGGCGAATATCGATATTTGCGGAAAAGAGACGTAATTTAAGAAAATTACCAACGCCATGGGGGTATGGCGCCGAAACCAAGCATCTCTTGCGCGTGTACACTATCAGGAAGGGTGCATTAGAACAAGTGGACTTGACTTTTTTCCCACCAGTTTAATATGCATACATGAACTACTTCCGTCAACTCGCATTTTTTAATTCCCCGCCAACTTAATAAGCACCTGTGCGAAATTTTCGTCATACTGCACTTCCGAATTCCCGCCAATTTAATATTTCGCATTGTTGAATATATGAATTTCCATCAACTTAGAAAGTACAACTGCGTTATTTCCCCCATCTCGAATTTTTTTAATTTCTACATCTACACGTATACTCTGCAAATCACATTTAAGTCCCTGGCAGAGCATTCATCGAACCGTGAACACCTATATATTTCCGTACGATCTCTGATTTCCCTTATTTTAATGTGGTGATCGTTTCTCTCTATGTAGGTCGGTGTTAACAAAATATTTTCGCATTCGGAGGAGAAAGTTGGTGATTGGAATTTCGTAAGAACATTCCGTCGCAACAAAAAATGCCTTTGTTTTAATGATGTCCTGCCCAAATCCTGTATCATTTCAGTGACACTCTCTCCCATATTTCGCGATAATACAAAACGTGCTCCCCTTATTTGAACTTTTTCGATGTACTCTGTAAGTCCTGTCTGGAAAGGATCCCACACGGCGCAGCAGTATTCTAAGAGAAGGAGGGGCAAGCGTAATGTAGGCAGTCTCCTTAGTAAATCTGTTACATTTTCTAAGTGTCCTGCCAGTAAAACGCAGTCTTTGGTTAGCCTTCCCCATAGCATTTTCTATGTGTTCGTTCTAATTTTTCGCAGGTTCCAATCCTGCCTCAGGCATGGATGTTTGTGATGTCCTTAGGTTAGTTAGGTTTAACTAGTTCTAAGTTCTAGGGGACTGATGACCTCAGCAGTTGAGTCCCATAGTGCTCAGAGCCATTTGAACCATTTTTGAGCCTAATACGCTATCTTGGGGAACGCCAGAAATCACTTCTGATTTAATCAATGACTTTCCATCAATTACTACGAACTATGACCTCTATGACAGGAAGTCACTAATACAGTCAAACAACAGAGACAATATTCCATAAGCAGTGGTGTACCTTAGGTATGTGACGCCCCTGGCAAGAATTTAAAATGACGCCCTCTAAAGAACCCCCCGGGAAGCAAAGAATGCACCCCCTTATCAATACAGAGAGATTGACATTTTCCCTTGTACCACGAAAATGTGAAGGAGTTTCTTGGAAAATATATATATATTGTTAATTTACAGAAATTTAAGACAGAAAGAAACTAATTTACAGCCCAGAATCAAAGGTGTTATGAAAGATTAAGAAACAGAAACACACATTTAAATACAAAAACTCGTTATATTTTACGAAGTCTATTTCAAAATACATTCAGTTGCTAGGAATACCTGTATCAAATTTAACTTAACTTACTAAGATCAGTTAATCTACTTAAATGCTACTTTCCTGGCTTTGATTTTCGCAAAGTTATCAATTAAGTCCTCTAAGTTAAGTTTCGCTACCTCTTCATGTTCAATCGATAAAATGACTAAATTTGACAAACGTTCCTGTCCCATGGATGATCTTAAATAATTCTTGATGAGCTTTATATTACTGAAGCTTCGCTCACAAGAGGCCACCGTAACAGAAAGTGTTAAGTAAATTCTAAGAGCTATTTGGATATTCGGATATATATCTTCTAAAGAAAGCTCTTGAATCCTTTTAAGAATTTCAAGTGATGTTGTTTTTTCAACATCGTTAATGAGTTCTTTAGCTTGCATTCGAAAAATTTCCAATTCTTGTGACAGCTCAACTACATCTACAGCATGTGAATATTTAATCCCAAAATCTGCAGCATGTTTAAGAAGAACATCAACTGACTCCTTTTTTTAGAGCTTCTCCAGTTACAAAATAAAATTCTGAAGATATTGAAGCCATTGCCTCATACCTCTTAGTGAGTTCTGTCAGGATTTGATCAGAAACCAAATTTATTTCCCTCTGAAACTCCTGTTTTGAGTCATCATGCATTTGTTTGTTTGAGTCTGAAAGACGTCAGCTTATGATCTTCCGTCTTTTTTCAGCAAAATTATCATCGATACCGATTTCTTGCGCTAGGCTTTGTTGCATAGTCGATTGCTGGACCAATACCTTCATCTCGGATTTCCTGAATCGTATTTGACAATCCCTTTATCATTTCGCTAGCCTTGTCGACTACAACAGTCTCCTTCTGAAGTGACTTGCTGATTTTATCAATCGAGACTAGAATCCTTTCCCACGGATGAAAAAAAAAACATAGGAATTTGAAGTCGATTTGCTTGATGAGTCCTTGAGCCCCCACTGACGTTTCCAGGTTCCATTTATCTTGGTTAATATCAGCCATTTCCTCCAGACTTGCATATAGTTCGTTCGCTGTTCTTTTTAAAGCGGTGACAGCTCTTCGTTTGGTTGGCCACCTAGTGTCACAATGACCCTTCAACGTAATGTCGAAGTTACTTAACATAGCTTGCCACCGTCCTGTAGAGCCACTGAAGAAAGTAAATATCTCTTGAACTGTTCCAAAAAATGTAATCATTAGGGGCGAAACAGCGGCAGCATGCGATCCGATAAGGTTTAAACTATTGAAAGTCGCGAGCTCTATCTCCTTATCTCTTGTTTTCTACTGAAAATCTCGTGCTTGTACTCTTGTTAACTTTACTTTTTTCAGTGATCGCCTAAACTTTATTTATTTATTTTTTATTGGTCCTGTGCGCAACAAGTAACTTACTTGGTCTTCCTGCTGCCACTGCTTGATCTGTTGCGTTCCATTATTTAACAAAAACATAAAAAAACCTATTATTCATGCTGAGTGCAATGCATGTTCTGTATGGCGGCTCCTGTTGTTGCTGCGGCTGCTTACTACAACTACATATAATTCAAGAGAAAGGGTTTGGTCAAATCTAAACTCGATAAATGATAACCCAAACACGTAATTCCTTTAAAAAAAACTATATTCTGAAAGCGATTCTATCTCATTCAATTAACAAAAAGCTGTAAGCTCTTTCAACAATCGCTTCATATGTAAACCTGCCTCCAGTGGCATTAAAGCAATATTACAAATTAATCACACTCTTGAGACATACTGAAATACTTCTCAGTTAAATGCATAGTGAAACAATTCCCTGACAATTACAAAAGAAATCAATGACAAAAATCAATACTTAATCTATTCGCCTAACAATGGCTTCCCTTAAGAATTCAGCTCCTGTCATTATCAAAATTACCGTCTGCTGCTACACACATACACAAACCTTTTTCTTTAAATTAATAAGCGCGCTGCAAATTATAAAAAAATATCAACTCACTACCAAATCCTATGTCGCTGCTGGCGGACACAGCAGTACGGCAGCTCGGCGACGACCCCTCGCCCAACACACGTGCGCGCCACAGCATGCAGGCTCCTACACTGGCTTCAAAACTGCTACTAGTTAATCCGTGCGCTGCGAAGCGTGACAACAATATCTTAGATTCCAGAGCTTGTGTATGCGCGCTGTAGCCAACCTTTATATCCTAAGAGAGTATTTCCAACTCTCATAACCCCCAACCTCATTTTTGAAAATTTTGTGGGGTGATTCTTGCCTAACATATCGGCAAGGAACAAACAGAAAATTTTTTTACAAAACGACGAAAAATTAGACAAAGAGAAAAAATGTTACAATTTATATCCCGTGACTAAAAGTATTTCCTGGTTAGTATCTCAGTAAATTTTTTTTTACAAAATGTCGAAAATTGTCTTGCATGGTATATAGGCAAGAGAAAAATGTCAAAATTTTATACAAAATGGCAGAAATGTAGCTTGCCTAATTGATTGGAAAGGAGGAAACACGGCTCCTTTTACAAAAATAATATGAAAATGTTGCTAGCCTAGTATGTATGTAATAATAAAACATCAAAGGAAATATAACAAGTTTCTTACATAAGTAGATAAAAAAGATCATATAAGTTTTAACAGATGTGTAACAGTAACTACTTAAGCATTGAATATAGTCTTCAATAAGCTAAAATAACCTAATAACCAGTAAAAAATAAAATTTTCTGCATTTGGGCACTCACGTTTCCATTACATTAATCAGTAGTGGTCTGACTACATGATATTTTATGTTTTTATGCTCGCAGTTCCCACTGGTCAAAAGATACCAGGTCTACATCTTTTAAGTGCATCATACTCATGGACTTCATATCCACTGACAACCACACTAATATTCCAACATCAGTTAATTTACGGTGTAAGCAGACTCAGGGACTTCATATCCACTGACAACCACACCTGAAGTCAAATTTTCCTCTGGTGAGACAGTTTGACAACGTAGGCAGACTCAGGGACCTTGTGTCCACTGACAACCATACGTAACGTCCATTCTCCCAGGATGAAACAGTTTGATAGTGTTGGCAGACACAGGGACCTTGTGTCCACTGACAACCATACGTTACTTCCATTCTCCCAGGATGACACAGTTTGAGAGTGTTGGCAGACTCAGGGACCTTGTGTCCACTGACAACCACATGTCACTGCGTTATTGCATAAGTACCTCCTCAAACTTATATAGTACAAGTCTCGGTCGAGTATTTCTCTATACTGGAAACGTCCTATTTTATAGAAAATAGATTCTCCCTATAAAATACGATATCTCTAATCTAATTACAGAAATTAAGCAAGGAATAATATTATATCATATCAACAGGCATGTGAACTCTGAGCTCATTTAAATATTTTCTTTAACTCTATTGCCAAAGCAATTACAGATTTGTGGTATATATCTCTAGTCATGAATAATGTGAGGCTCACCACACAGTGGCAAAGTCAATTTTCTTTAAATTTCTCGCCACAGCAATCACAGATTTGTGGCATGCATTTTTCAATTCAGTCATAATATGAGGCTCACCACACAGTGGCAAGTTAATCTTCTTACAATTAGTTTGGCCAATAACAGTGGCAGAGTTTTGATTGTGACCACGAATCATTACAAATGTGGCACCACACAAAAAATATTATTATAATTTCAAGGACTAAATCCTATGCCATCGAACTCTAATTACCAACTATTTTTACATTATTAGTGATGCTGAAAAAGAATGTTACAATATTTGTTACAATAATTGTTATGTACATTTTGGTTATAAAATATTTAAATAATCCAACAAATAGAAAAGTAATTCCATAGTGATGCTGTTATATATAATAAAAGTTACAGAATCATTTTAAAAAAGTCTAGCCAACGGCTTGCCAAATCAATTCATGAACATGTACAAAATTTAGTGAATAATTACGTGACTTTTCGTCAGAATTTTTACACTTTAATTACTAAGTTATACCAAATTTATAATTATCAGTCTGTAATGACTGTCAATATTTCTGATGTCAAACGTCAATGTCTGTGGTATAGCATCTCAATTGTTTTTATATGGAGTCCTCATTGTCTCTGTTTGGAGGCCTCCCTGGTCTTTGTATGAATCTGTGTGGCCATACGTTGGATGGTCACAAAGTACAAGAAAAAGAAACAACCTACAAAGCACATTCAAAAAAATAGATTATTCACAAAATACAACACACAGAACCCCTCCACCTGTCCAGTAGAAACTGAAAGAAATGGTTTATTCATCAAGGTGACAAGAAATAAATTTATGACATGACAAGAGAAAAATCATCACGTTCCAATTAACCTCATGCTGGAATCGGCACTGCATCACTAAATGACAATCATGAAATAGAAAAACACAAGATAAATATTAAATTGACTTATTTTACACTACTGTTTACACATTCATAAAATATGGCAGATACTCTCGCCTCTTGGTGTAAGAGTCATTTCACTCTGGAAAGAGAAAAGAAATCGTTTTTATACGGCTGACTGTCTCTGGAACGTCTTTCTTCTCGCGACCCTTAACGGTAAGTCTGCTACGCTCCTATCTGAAAATATCGTCTACTACACAAAATTACGTCACGTTAGGCGCTTTCGCTTCTGCAATGGAGAAAACTTCCGTTGCGATCATGTTTCCTGTTAGAAATGCAATAAAGTCAACCTTAACAACAATAAGAAGAGAAACAACGCTATCATTCTTACCATTCCACAATTTCACAGAGCAAAAACTATTTTTGGTACTCATTCATCACATAATTTAACACTTTGCTGTGTATTTGTATCAGAACTCCTTTCGTGACTCATAGCTTTGTCTTAACTTTACTGTGACTTAGATTTTAAGTAAGTGTGTACTCTACCTTTACATTACTGTGACTTAAATTTTACGCAAATGTGTATAAGCTACATCTTCCTTCATAGAATACCGTTGTCGGTTTCTTCGTTTAGAAGTGTACCTTTCTTACCTTCTCTTGTTCTATAAATGTCTGCAAAGTGCTTCCTCACTGTGTCACACTGTTCATGAGTGGTCCATAAATCCTAATACGCCTTACCTGGCAAACTAATAAACACGAAAAATCTACATAGATCATCACTCTTCAAACCACGTCATAAATCAGAACAAGTGTCAGTTCGAATGTTTCCTAATTATACTATTGCCCATCAAATATACCCCCTCAATTCAGAGCCACTTATACACTATATTTTACCTGAAGATAACGTCAACAGTTTCTGTAATTTCATAACATTTCTTCCTAAAAAAACGTACATAGTTATTTCTTGCATTTTCCTTCAAATAAGTCACGAAAATTTCATTGTTTCAGTGAACAGTCGCAAGATGTCAACAGCTGGTATAATCCTCTCGTCAGAAATGTCCCTTTGCAAAGTTCTCATTCTCTCAAACAATACAAATCATTCATAATCATTCATTCTTGGTCTTTCATACGAGATAGATTGATAGTAAAAGATTAATATATAAACAGGTTAGTCAAAGATTATGAAACAGCACTGAAAATTAAAATCGAAAGAATATACCGTAACGGCTGGGGCACCTATGCTCGCCAAACATATATTTACTAAAGATCAGTAAACCCCCTAGGGCCTTATTCCTTGAAAATTTTAATGTGTGATAGGTGATGAAGATCTCGCGATTTATGTGTTCGTATTGTCTCAAGATCCACAGAATTTGTGTGTGCAATGCGTCGTATGCGGAAGGGTCCTTCATACACCAAGAAAAGCTTCCTACTGAAATATTTTCCCTTATGAGATAGTCGATGTGATCTAAGCAATACTTTTTGACCTACCTGGTGGATTATGCAGCTTCTTTCTTCTGTCTGCAGCTTTCTTGATGTTGCAAGGTTGTTACTTTATTTTGCTATGAAATCGGTGCTAATAGACAATAAAAGCGGTTTAAAAGCTGTGAGCTGTCAGGGGAAGTTAACCGTGCATTACTGCGCAACTGTTTCACCAGGTATCTAGTCTAGGTTTACCAAATTCCCAAACAGACTAACATTAATTATAATCTTTTAATAGTCATACAACAACCGGTAATATATATATATATATATATATATATATATATATATATATATATATATATATATATATATAAGAGAATTTAAATAAAAAGAAAGAAATCAGTTTATATTTGGAAATTTATTTTAAGATTGATCATTGAAATTTCAGCATGTTAAACTCGATTCATAACTAAGCTGGTGCCTTATTTAGGATTGTGAAAATGTGAGATTGTAATCTTACGGAACACCTCAAATATGGAGCCAAGATTGGGAGACTGCATACAACACTGCATTCATAAAATAACACACGAAGAACGTTGAAACATATGCAAGAGGAAATTAACCACAACCAACCGATTCAATTTTCACCCAAAGAAATAACGTTCATAGCACAATCCTGTCCGTCATGAAATTACCACACACTGGTATACTAAATTCATACTAACTCTCTGTGAAATCTTCCCAAAAAGAATAGCTGAGGGCTTCTTTGATGATTACACCACATGCTTCACGTGGTTTACACAAAGCGTATAACTCCACAATAATTTTGATAATTAAAATAAATTAGATCGAAAAGCAATTTACAAAAGCAAAACCTCGAACTGGTTACTAACGTCTTACTATTAACCTGATGGGTCAAACAGTTATATAAGCACGTGGTAGTGGTCTCGCAAAGTACACACCACGTGGGTTGAACATAAAGAAAAGTTGCTATATTGAAAAATATTGTCAAGACGAGACGTTATAATCACACAAGCATTCGCATTTAAGATTGATCTTAGTTAGAGTTACTGATCAACACGTGGTTCCACTTTACTCACAAAGTAGTGACAAAGCAACTACCGGAAAATAATCTGAATTTCACACGAGAATTACACTGCGCTGCAATTTAAGATAACATTAGACATTTTAGAGCTAAACCTGAAATAAAGGTGATTAAATTTTCAGTTAGGCTGAACTTAAGAAATCCATTGTCCTACGGACTTAGCAGACACGCGCTTAGCCGGATATCTTACCACTTCAGACGCTCGCCGCGGACAGACTGACTGGTCCCTTCCTGAGGGGTGGCTCACAAATACAAACGGAAGTGGCCAGAGGGGCAGCTTCCTATACCAACATGACAACGGACAGACAGGACCATACTAAGGATAGAAACCTCTTTGCTTTTAGAAAGCGTAGCTACCTGTTCCGACGTTGGTCCTACTGTTCTCTAGCAGACAGCCTTGTCTGCTACCCTCAAGCATGCAACTAGAAATACATTTGCTCATTCATCCTCTCACACAGAAGGGAAGGGGGATGACAGTATCTTATCATATACAGTATATAAAAGAAAGCGGATGTAGGTTCCGTATGAGACTGTGTGACATGAATTACATATAAACTGTGTTTTAAAGTGTAGTAGTGTGACAGATCGTTCTTGTTCATGTGTAAAAGTAACACGTTCCACTACTCAGTCTCCTCCCAGATAGTCAGAAACGCCACAGTAAATTTAGAAGAGGAATTTATGCCGTAAATGACAACAGATTTAAGAAATTAAACATGAAAGGAATCCAACAGAGACCTTTCAATGTTCTGTAATGCTATACTTACCACTTCATGGTGTTTTTGCAATAGTTCATCTAGAGTCTGTGGTCTATCGATTTCAAGTTCGATTACTGTGTTAATTTGTCTGGGATCAAGAACCAGTCTAATGGAATTATCCCTTTTCTTAGCCATGTGTAATGGGCTGTTATATGCACTCACAGCAGGTTCGATGATTCCCTGCTCTAACATGGATTGTATTTCCTGTTTGACTTTGTCTCTGTATGTCAATGGGATGACGTATAGTGGTACAAAAAATTTATTATGTTCCTGGACCTTGAATTCATAAAGAAAGTTACGTATTGTTCCTGTCTTGTGAGAAAAAACTTCACAATTTGTTTTGTAATATTTCAAATAACTTATCAGTGCCTGCATTAGGATCTACTTCGTCCCTGTAAACTTTCCTTTTGATTAATTGTTCTGTACTAATGGGTTGTTCTGTTTCACAGTAAAACGTAGTGATGTTATCTGTGCAACTATTAGACAAATTCATTGTTGTGCCTCAAGCGGAAAGAGAAAATGCAGATAATTCACTTCCTCATCCTCCTTTGTTAACCATCCTTTAAATGTAAGCGTAACTAGCATTTGATTTACTCGTAACATGACTTCAGTATTACAAAAGTTTAACATTGCTTTATATTCACGTAGGAATTCCACACCCATAATCATTTCTGTTGATAAGAGAGGGACTACTAAGAAATTTGCAGAAAACTCGTGTCCTTGACACCTGAAAACTAAAGAAGTCTGATTGCGTACGTCTACACACTTTCCTTGAATGACTCCCTTTAATTTGGTCTTTAATAATGGCAAGGTTGCACAAACAGATGCCTCTTCACATTTCTTGAACATTGTCTCGTCAATTACATTCACAGGGCTGCCAGAATCAAGTACAGCTGAAAGTAGAATATTTCCTACCGAGATTTTTATAATTGGATAATTATACATAATTTCTCTGTTGTCATTTTGTTGTAATAATGTGTCCTCCAGCCCAACAAAGTTAACATAAATTGTGTGTCGGCTTTCCGCCGCTACAAACGGTTCGTTTGTAGTCGTTGTTGCTAGTAATTGGTGGGCCAGTTCGTTTAGCCGCGAATTATCGCTTGGGTTGGGTGGTCTGATTTCTACATTGTCGCCACGCTCTAAATTGGAATTTCTGTGATCCTGCCAATTTTGATTTGTCCCCTCATCATAACTGTTTTGGTTTTCATAAATGTTATGACCTTAATTATCACGTGGGCTCGATGCTCTGTATTCTGCATAAGCACCGCGTTCCGAATTGTAATTTGCGTGTCCGCGCCAATTTCGGTTGTCTCTACCGCGACCATTCCTTCTAAAATAATTTTCATTTCCATAACGCCTTTGCTCTCGCGGTCCACGATCTCCATTACTCTAGTGAGAGTTCCTATGATCATAAAAATCATTTCTCTGGCGTCTATGATCTGTGTTATACGGTTGATGCCCCATATCGCGCTTATCTTCATCCGTCCTGTACACGTGGGGTTCGTCCGAGTTCCGTACGCGTTTACGGTCACTCCGCGGGTTATTATTTTCCCAATACTGATTACTATTATCTCTTTGTGTGTTTTCATAGTTGTCAAATTCTAATTCTTCCAAAAGAGCTTGGAATGCCTCCACGTCATCTTTGCAACTACCTGCCAAAATTATGTGGCGTAATCTGGTCGGCAGTTTTGTCAAACAGATACGAATTAGAATGAGATTTTCACTCTGCAGCGGAGTGTGCGCTGATATAAAACTTCCCGGCAGATTAAAACTAGATACGAATTAATTCCGACTGACTGTACGGATTCCCGCCTCCCCCCCCCCCCCCCAAGAACCCAAGAATCATGGACCTTGCCGTTGGTGGGGAGGCTTGCGTGCCCTCAGCGAAACAGATGGCCGTACCGTAGGTGCAACCACAACGGAGGGGTATCTGTTGAGAGGCCAGACAAACTTTTCAGTAGTTGCAGGGGCAACAGTCTGGATGATTGACTGATCTGGCCTTGTAACAATAACCAAAACGGCCTTGCTGTGCTGGTACTGCGAACAGCTGAAAGCAAGGGGAAAGTACGACTGTAATTTTTCCCGAGGGCATGCAGCCTTACTGTATGGTTAAATGATAATGGCGTCCTCTTGGCTAAAATATTCCGGAGGTAAAATAGTCCCCCATTCGGATCTCCGGGCGGGGACTACTCAAGAGGACGTTGTTATCAGGAGAAAGAAAACTGGTGTTCTACGGATTGGAGCATGGAATGTCAGATCCCTTAATCGGGCAGGTAGGTTAGAAAATTTAAAAAGGGAAATGGATAGGTTAAAGTTAGATATAGTGGGAATTAGTGAAGTTCGGTGGCAGAAGGAACAAGACTTTTGGTCAGGTGAATACAGGGATATAAATACAAAATCAAATAAGGGTAATGCAGGAGTAGGTTTAATAATGAATAAAAAATAGGAGTATGGGTAAGCTACTACAAACAGCATAGTGAACGCATTATTGTGGCCAAGATAGACACGAAGCCCACGCCTACTACAGTAGTACAAGTTTATATGCCAACTAGCTCTTCAGATGATGAAGAAATAGATGAAATGTATGATGAGATAAAAGAAATTATTCAGGTAGTGAAGGGGGACGAAAATTTAATAGTCATGGGTGACTGGAATTCGAGTGTAGGAAAAGGGAGAGAAGGAAACATAGTAGGTGAATATGGATTGGGGGGAAGAAATGAAAGAGGAAGCAGTCTGGTAGAATTTTGCACACAGCATAACTTAATCATAGCTAACACTTGGTTCAAGAATCATAAAAGAAGGTTGTATACGTGGAAGAATCCTGGAGATACTAAAAGGTATCAGATAGATTATATAATGGTAAGAGAGAGACTTAGGAACCAGGTTTTAAATTGTAAGACATTTCCAGGGGCAGATGTGGACTCTGACCACAATCTATTGGTTATGAACTGCCGATTAAAATTGAAGAAAGTGCAAAAAGGTAGGAATTTAAGGAGATGGGACTTGGATAACTGACTAAACAAGAGGTTGTACAGAGGTTCAGGGAGAGCATAAGGGAGCAATTGACAGGAAGGGGGGAAAGAAATACAGTAGAACAAGAATGGGTAGCTTTGACGGATGAAGTAGTGAAAGTGGCAGAGGATCAATTAGGTAAAAAGACGAGGGCTAGTAGATACCCTTGGGTAACAGAAGAAATATTGAATTTAATTGATGAAAGGAGGAAATATAAAAATGCAGTAAATGAAGCAGGCAAAAAGGAATACAAACGTCTCAAAAATGAGGTCGACAGGAAGTGCAAAATGGCCAAGCAGGGATGGCTAGAGGACAAATGTAAGGATGTAGAGGCTTATCTCACTAGGGGTAAAATAGATACCGCCTACAGGAAAATTAAAGAGACCTTTGGAGAAAAGAGAACCACTTGTATGAATATCAAGAGCTCAGATGGAAACCCAAGGGCGATGTACTTGAGGACAATATTATGGAAATGGAAGATAATGTAGATGAAGATGAAATGGGAGATACGATACTGCGTGAAGAGTTTGGCAGAGCACTGAAAGACCTGAGCCGAAACAAGGCCCCCAGAGTAGACAACATTCCATTAGAACTACTGATGGCCTTGGGAGAGCCAGTCCTGACAAAACTCTACCATCTGGTGAGCAAGATGTATGAGACAGGCAAAGTACCCTCAGACTTCAAGAAGAATATAATAATTCCAATACCAAAGAAAGCAGGTGTTGACAGATGTGAAAATTACCGAACAATCAGTTTAATAAGTCACAGCTGCAAAATACTAACACGAATTCTTTACAGACGAATGGAAAAACTGGTAGAAGCCGACCTTGGGGAAGATCAGTTTGGATTCCGTAGAAATATTGGAACACGTGAGGCAATACTGACCTTACGACTTATCTTAGAAGGAAGATTAAGGAAAGGCAAACCTACGTTTCTAGCATTTGTAGACTTAGAGAAAGCTTTTGGCAATGTTGACTGGAATACTCTCTTTCAAATTCTGAAGGTGGCAGGGGTAAAATACAGGGAGCGAAAGGCTATTTACAATTTGTACAGAAACCAGATGGCAGTTATAAGAGTCGAGGGGCATGAAAGGGAAGCAGTGGTTGGGAATGGAGTGAGACAGGGTTGTAGCCTCTCCCCGATGTTATTCAATCGGTATATTGAGCAGGGAATAAAGGATACAAAAGAAAAGTTCGGAGTAGGTATTAAAATCCATGGAGAAGAAATAAAAACTTTGAGGTTCGCCGATGACATTTTAATTCTGTCAGAGACAGCAAAGGACTTGGAAGAGCAGTTGAACGGAATGGACAGTGTCTTGAAAGGAGGGTATAAGATGAATATCAACAAAAGCAAAATGAGGATAATGGAATGTAGTCGAATTAAGTCGGGTGATGCTGAGGGAATTAGATTGGGTTCAAAATGGCTCTGAGCACTATGCGACTTAACTTCTGAGGTCATCAGTCGCCTAGAACTTAGAACTAATTAAACCTAACTAACCTAAGGACATCACCCACATCCATGCCCGAGGCAGGATTCGAACCTGCGACCGGAGCGGTCACGCGGTTCCAGACTGAAGCGCCTTTAACCGCACGGCCACACCGGCCGGCATTAGATTAGGAAATGAGACAAAGTAGTAAAGGAGTTTTGCTATTTGGGGAGCAAAATAACTGATGATGGTCGAAGTAGAGAAGATATAAAATGTAGACTGGCAATGGCAAGAAAAGCATTTTTGAAGAAGAGAAATTTGTTAACATCGAGTATAGATTTAAGTGTCAGGAAGTCGTTTCTGAAAGTATTTGTATGGAGTGTAGCCATGTATGGAAGTGAAACATGGACGATAAATAGTTTGGACAGGAAGAAAATAGAAGCTTTCGAAATTTGGTGCTACAGAAGAATGCTGAAGATTAGATGGGTAGATCACATAACTAATGAGGAGGTATTGAATAGAATTGGGGAGAAGAGGTGTTTGTGGCACAACTTGACGAGAAGAAGGGACCGGTTGGTAGGACATGTTCTGAGGCATCAAGGGATCACAAATTTAGCATTGGAGGGCAGCGTGGAGGGTAAAAATCGTAGAGGGATACCAAGAGATGAATACACTAAGCAGATTCAGAAGGATGTAGGTTGCAGTAGGTACTGGGAGATGAAGAAACTTGCACAGGGTAGGGTATCATGGAGAGCTGCATCAAACCAGTCTCAGGACTGAAGACCACAACAACAACAACATGTACGGATTCGTTAAATATCTGTTCATGCGCATCATGTTTTCAAAATATTGCACTGGAGTTGAAAATTTCGACTGCTCATAACTGTGCATCATAATGATGTAATGTTTTACACGATCTTGTGTAGTATCTAACCGGTAAGCACATAAGAATGCGTGATAAGAATCATCATATGTGTGACATTCACATACTATTGAGCGCATTCTTGTTGCAGCCTCTCCTTCAAGATAACTGCAAATGAATTCCAGTTTGTGGCCAATTGGCCGTGTTGGTGGTAAAGAATAGTCAAATTGTTGTAACCACTCTCGAGGGTGGATTTTGTGACTAGCATTCCGAAAAATTTTAAATTTCCTAACTGTGAGAAAATGCTTATAGCCAAACTCGTCATTTTCCTTAGCGGATGAGTTTTCTTTTACAGTATGACTCACGTTTCCTTCATTACGTCCCGCAAACGTGTCATATTCACGAGAAAAGTGGTCGGCATTTCCATAATTGTCGTTACCAATTTGGTAATTATCGGATCTACCAGTGTCAATGCTGCGATCGATCTTTTCTTCGATACTGGCAAGCTGTTCCTGTATATTTTTCACGTCACGTTTGTTTTGCTGATTAATTGTCATCTGCCTTTGTTTAAAACGTTGCAGAGACTGAAATTCTTCGGTATCCGCGATCGGTACCGGCTGAGTGTCATCTGACCTCGTATCTAACCCGCTACTCAGTTCCGTCACTTTCATGTAAAATTCATCTACCTGTTTAGCTACTGCTGTTAATTGAGTTTCTATCTTTGAAACTTCATTGGTGGTCTGTAATTGCAGTGACTCAACATTTTTCGCTAATTCCTCTACTTGCAGTTCTTGTTGTGACGTCTGTCGTTTCGCTTCAACAATATCAACATTTTGTACGTGATCAAGTCGGGATACAAGATTATTAATATCTGATTTGAATTCTTCACATAGCTGACTTTTCAACTGACTGGTCATTTCTTCAAATTTACTATTTAAATTGTCATTCACCGCACCCCGCAACAATGTGAGATACTCGTTAATTTCGTTCTGAAGCGATTTGAAATTCTTTGCATTATTGTTGTTAAATTCAGTGAGTTTACTCTCCTATCTGTCATTAAATTCAGTGAGTTTACTCTCCTGTCTGTTATTAAATTCAGTGAGTTTACTCTGCTGTCTGTCATTAAATTCAGTGAGTTTACTCAGTAATAATTGTAAAACATCATTACTGGGGGCAGGAATTACTCTGTTAAAGCAGAAGCAGTACCTGCATTTCCACTAACAGAAGGAAAAGTAAAATTACTCCGCTCTATCGGAGCGACAACCAGACCTGAATTTCCACCGAAAGTGGGGAAAACAAACTTACTCTGCACTTTTGAGGCGGAAGCAACGCTGGAATTTCTCATAATGAGTTCGGTTTGCGTCACTGTATTGTCATGTCCGAAGTTGCGTGTAGCACACAGTTGTTCATCACGCATTGTTGGCAAATGACGCCTACATTCCGATTCTCCGCAGTATTGTTCGAAAATTCCCAGATCTCAATATTCTCAAAAGAATTTTCTACTCTCTGTTCCGAATTTTCGGAAACTGCGTTTGAAACCGCTCCTACATTCATGTTCGCAACCGTATCTACGTTCGCGTTTGCAGTAGCATCTGCATTATTTTCCATTTTCTTTTGTGCTCGCGTCCTCATTCTCGCAATACGGAAGAAAACATGTCTCTAAAATACACCGCTATCCTAAAAATACCACTGTTAATTAACTATTACACAATGCACCAACAAATTCAAAGACAAAACTGCTGAAATAAAATTTTGTGTTAACGCAAAGCAGTGCGCAAGCTATCAAAATGCTGTGCCGCCACTAATGATTACTGTTGCGTAAGCTTGCAGTCGGCAGTAGAAAGACGAAGCATATCTAACTACGACTTAAAAAAAAAAACGTTTCCTGGCAGGCATGTCGACAGGTGAAAGCCGCGAGCTCTATCTTCTTATCTCGTGTTTTCTACTGAAAATCTCGTGCTTGTACTCTTGTTAACTTTACTATTACAGTGATCGCCTAAACTTTATTTATTTATTTATTTACTTTTTATTGGTCCTGTGCGCAACAAGTAACTTACTTGGTCTTTCTGCTGCCACTGCTTGATTTGCTGCGTTCCATTATTTAACAAAAACATAAAAAACTATTATTCATGCTCAGTGCAATGCATGTTCTGTATGGCGGCTCCTGTTGCTGCGGCTGCTGCTGCTTACTACAACTACATATAATTCAAGAGAAAGGGTTTGGTCAAATCTAAACTCGATAAATGATAACCCAAACACGTAATTCCTTTAAAAAAAACTATATTCTAAAAGCGATTCTATCTCATTCAATTAACAAAAAGCTGTAAGCTCTTTCAACAATCGCTTCATATGTAAATCTGCCTCCAGTGGCAAACTCCAGTGGCATTAAAGCAATATTACAAATTAATCAAACTCTTGAGACAGACTGAAATACTTCTCAGTTAAATGCATAGTGAAACAATTCCCTGACAATTACAACCCAGAATCTACTATGTAGGAATCAACATGGATTCCGGAAACAGCGATCGTGTGAGACCCAACTCGCGTTATTTGTTCATGAGACCCAGAAAATATTAGATACAGGCTCCCAGGTAGATGCTATTTTTCTTGACTTCCGGAAGGCGTTCGATACAGTTCCGCACTGTCGCCTGATAAACAAAGTAAGAGTCTACGGAATATCAGACCAGCTGTGTGGCTGGATTGAAGATTTTTTAGCAAACAGAACACAGCATGTTGTTATCAATGGAGAGACGTCTACAGACGTTAAGGTAACCTCTGGCGTGCCACAGGGGAGTGTTATGGGACCATTGCTTTTCACAATATATATAAATGACCTAGTAGATAGTGTCGGAAGTTCCATGCGGCTTTTCGCGGATGATGCTGTAGTATACAGAGAAGTTGCAGCATTAGAAAATTGTAGCGAAATGCAGGAAGATCTGCAGCGGATAGGCACTTGGTGCAGGGAGTGGCAACTGTCCCTTAACATAGAGAAATGTAATGTATTGCGAATACATAGAAAGAAGGATCCTTTATTGTATGATTATATGATAGCGGAACAAACACTGGTAGCAGTTACTTCTGTAAAATATCTGGGAGTATGCGTGCGGAACGATTTGAAGTGGAATGATCATATAAAATTAATTGTTGGTAAGGCGGGTGCCAGGTTGAGATTCATTGGGAGAGTGCTTAGAAAATGTAGTCCAGCAACAAAGGAGGTGGCTTACAAAACACTCGTTCGACCTATACTTGAGTATTGCTCATCAGTGTGGGATCCGTACCAGATCGGGTTGACGGAGGAGATAGAGAAGATCCAAAGAAGAGCCGCGCGTTTCGTCACAGGGTTATTTGGTAACCGTGATAGCGTTACGGAGATGTTTAATAAACTCAAGTGGCAGACTCTGCAAGAGAGGCGCTCTGCATCGCGGTGTAGCTTGCTCGTCAGGTTTCGAGAGGGTGCGTTTCTGGATGAGGTATCGAGTATATTGCTTCCCCCTACTTATACCTCCCGAGGAGATCACGAATGTAAAATTAGAGAGATTAGAGCGCGCACGGAGGCTTTCAGACAGTCGTTCTTCCCGCGAACCATACGCGACTGGAACAGGAAAGGGGGGTAATGACAGTGGCACGTAAAGTGCCCTCCGCCACACACCGTTGGGTGGCTTGCGGAGTATGAATGTAGAATGTAGATGTAGAATCAATACTTAATCTATTCGCCTAACAATGGCTTCCCTTAAGAATTCAACTCCTATCATTATCAAAATTACCGTCTGCTGCTACGCACATACACAAACCTTTTTCTTTAAATTAATAAGCGCGCTACAAATTATAAAAAAATATCAACTCACTACCAAATCCTGTGTCGCTGCTGGCGGACACAGCAGTACGGCAGCTCGGCGACGACCCTTCGCCCAACACACGTGCACACCACAGCAGGCGGGCTCCTACACTGGCTTCCAAACTGTCACTAGTTAATCCGTGCGCTGCGAAGCGTGACAACAATATCTTAGATTCAAGAGCTCGTGTATGCGCGGTGTAGCCAACCTTTACATTCTAAGAGAGTATTGCCAACACTCAATATGTGTAGCACATGGTACAAACCGAGCACTATCATTTTGTTTGAGGATCTGAGCTTGCACACCTATACATTTTCCAGCCATATTGCTACCATTGTCATAACCCTGACCTCTGCAATTATCAACACTTAGCCCATCTTCTTTAAGTTTTTTAAGAATGTCTCCTGAAATGCCTTCTCCGGTTTTGTCATTAGTGTTGATAAAGTCAAAGGAACTTTCTTTAACTTGACACTTCCCATCCGACAAGTCAACAAATCCAATAACTTGGCTCATTTGCTCAATGTGAGCAATGTCTGGCGTGCAGTCAAAGATGATCGAAAAGTATTTTCCATTTTTTATTTGATTCAAGATTTTCTGCCTCACATTACTTCCAATTAAAGTTATGAGTTCATTTTGGACTTAAGGGGAAAAGTAACTGAGTGCCATTTTATTTGATTTAACGTATGCCATATGTTCTGCTAGTTTAGGATGATAGTGACTTATTAGTTCTAATGTGCTTTAAAAAAACTCCACTACTTGACTCGCCAATGATTTCTTTCTTTGCTGTTCCTCGAAGTGGTAGATTATTCTTAGCACAAAATATAATTACATCTATGACTACTTTCAGTATGTTCCTCCACTTCTCTACCTCCTTCTGAATACTTTCATGAATTTCATCATCTACAGTTTTCTTTTGTTTTAGTCAGTTTTGCGAATCTTTCCACTGCATGCAACACAACCTGTGGCTGGACGAGTTTTCGTGATTGTAAATGAAAGGTTTAAGTGTTTCGAATCATTGAAGCCTTTATTAAAATCTGAAAATGAAGACGACTTTCCACAATGGTCCTTCCCAAATAGGAGATAGGGAAAACAAAATAGAGAATCTTCCGAATGGCTGTAAAGTAACCATTGTCTTCGCACACGTTCGCCGTTTGTGAGCTTTTTGTAAAACCACTTGCCATCGAAACGTCTATCTCCATCCGACACGGGAAACTTGAAGGTTGATACGTCAACTATTTGAGGGCCACGTTCAACCAGCACAATTCTAATACTATCAGTAATCAATGGGTAGCTAGGCCATTTTTTTGGATCATTAGAAACTATTTCACCTATTTCTGGTGAACAGCCTTCTTCTAGTGGAGGTAAATCATGACAACCAACTGCTGATCCTTCCTCATCTAAAGAACTATGTGTGGAAGATTCATGCTCTTCATAGTTGTTTTCTGCAACTGGTGGAGCTATATGATGGGAAGTTGATGGTTATGGTTGGTTGTCATAATTTGTATGTGGATGTGTTTCCGTATCATCAATTCAAAATCGGCATTACTCTCATCTTCATCTGTTTCAGTGTTACGTATGTCCACCTCCTTGTTGGGTTTTAGCCAATTTTTCAAGTCTCCTAAAAGGAGAACTGCAGTTCTTTCCTTTTCTTTTCTTTTCTTAGTTTTTTAAATGCACTTCCAAATAGTTTTTTAGGTCCCATCTCTTTCTTGTATGAAAGGAAATGTTTTAACCTGGAATGAAATATAGATGAAAATAAAATGAACCTATACACATAATAATAACAATAACATATGAATAATTTATAATGGGCCACGCACAAAAGAACCCTCTGGGCTCAAGTACCACCAATTGGCTCAAGTACTATCCCAGGTCAGGCGGAATCTAGACGAGATAATCAGACTTGTCATGTCGAAACTTGCCTTGATTTCTGCCACTTGTAGTTGACGTCACTTAAACCCACATGCCAAATTTCGGCTTCTGAGACACAGTGGGAGGTACCTAAAAGAAGTCACGAAAGCATTTATTTAGTGTGTTGGCGCTTACAAGGAAAGGCCGGTCCACACGTTACGATTTGTCTGCACAGATATCTGTGCAAATGTGTGTGCATGCAAAAGATCGCCGCAAATCAGATATTAGATTGTAGAGCGTACCCAGGAGCCGATATAGACTCAGATCACAATTTAGTAATGATGAAGAGCAGGCTTAAGTTTAAGAGAACCGTCCGAAAGAACCAGTAAGAAATTAAATGGGATACCAAAGCTCTGAGGAATGATGAGACGCGTTTGAAGATCGCGAAGACAGTGGATATTGCGGTCGTGAATACCAGAGTAGGAAGTTCAAGTGAAGAAGAGTGGACATCTCTAAAAACAGCAGTCACAGATGTTGGGATGATAAGCAAATGAGCAGGGAAGGTAAATAAGAAGAAGCCATGGGTAACAGAGGAAATACTTCATCTGATCGATGAAACAAGGAAGTATAAAAATGTTCAGGGAAATTCAGGAATACAGGAATACAAGTCACTTATGAATGAAATAAATAGGAAATGCAGGGAAGCTTAGTCAAAATGGCTGCAGGAAAAATGTGAAGAAATTGAAAATGAAATGGTCGTCGGTATGACTGATTCAGTATACAGAAAAGTGAAAACAACATTCGGGGAAATTAACCCGGTAGTAAACTTAGCTGGTCTGTCAGACCACGGAGAAATCTTCACATTAATACAATGTCTGAAAATTGGTTAAAAGAAGCCATCCTGTCGGCACATATAAAAGATAACAATAAGAGTCGTCTGATGGTAATTAAAAATCGATGTAATCTGTAACGGTCTGAAAGAACAGCTACGTGTTTGACGTTTGTGCGTCCCGTTTCCAGGCGCGTGCAGTGCCGGGTTAAAAGCAACGGTGGTAACATTAAGAGTGCAATGGGAATTCCACTGCTGAGTGCAAAGGAGAGGGCGGATATATGGGAAGAATACATTGAAGGACTCTATTAGGGGGAAGACGCGTCAGATGGAGTGCTAGAAGAAGAGACGAGTGTTGACATGGAAGACGTAGGGGATCCAGAATTAGCGGCAGAATTTAAGAGGGCTTTGGAGGACTTGAAATCAAATAAGGCTGCGGGGATACGTAATATTCCGTCGGAATTTCTGACGTCATTGGGAGAACTAGCAACCATCAGACTTTAGGAAAAATATCATGCACACAATTCCGAAGATAACAAAGGCAGATAGATGTGAGAACTACCGGACAATCAGATTAATATCTCCTGCATCGAAGATACTGACGAGAATAATATGTATAAGAATGGAGTAGAAAGTTGAGGATCTGTTAGGTGACGATCAGTTTGGCTTTAAGGAAAGTAAAGGCACCAGAGAGGCAGTCAGGACACTGCGACTGATAATGGATGCGAGGCTGAAGAAAAATCAAGACACTTTCATAGGATTTGTCGACCTAGATAAAGCGTTCGAGAATGCAAAATGGTGCAAGATGTTCGAAATTCTGAAGAGAATAGGAGTAAGCTACAGAGAAAGCTTATCCATCGACTCTTTGATCTGGTCTGAGTGTCAAATATCAAGGTAAAAAACCAAAGCAGCAAAACAATGTAGAAGTATATCAGAAATAACGGTGACAATAAATGCGTGACTTTTTAATATTTCTTTGAATTCAAACAAATTTTATTTCCAGGGAAACCACATTGCGCACACGATGTTGCTTTAGAGTAGACAATACTAACGATGTAAGAGCTAGAGAATTTAGAGTTAGCCTATTTGTTTCAAAAAAAAATTCCCTTAGAGAGATACAATGTGTATCGAGAAACTTATCGCAACCAGATATGACTGAAACTGAAGTGCTCAGAGCTTGTTTTGCGAAAGCAAATTGACTAGTGCGGTATCGCCAGTTTTAGTGAACTTTGAATGCACAATGCACGTAGATCTGATATTGAAAAGGGAATGAGCGTTAGAAAGACACTTTCAATCAAAGGTGAAAAATACAAAGGCGACTTTGCATTCAACGTCTGCTATTGACACTTTTTTACACAATAATGCTTGTTATTAATCTGGATGGTTCATTGTTACCTGTGTGAATGGACCAGAAACTTTGGTTCACGCCTGATAATACCAGCTTCACATACAGAAAAAATTGTGAAGGGATCATCGATGTCTGGAGGATAAAAAAGGAAAAACTGTAAGAGAGAGAGAAATAAACATCTAGCATTTTCACACGTCAGGCTTTATTTCCGTTTTAAAGAAAGTTATTGTTGTCGTTCTGTGTTCTGTATTCCATACAAACGCTTTGAGGAATGGAAGAAATTCTGCTGGATTTCATTAACCCGGAGAGTCTCAGTGGAATGCACGAAGGGACACTTCGTATCTCATGCGGCAAAACAGCAGCTAGTAGTACAGTGGAAAAAATCAGAGATACTGTCAATATCTCGCTTCTACTTGGCACGTACATCAAAGTTGCTTCTTTAACACTGCTTGCTTTTATCAAAAACATTCATCTGAGATTATAATGAAATTAGCGTCACTTTGATATTTATCGAATGTGATGACATTTAGGATGAAACAATTGATTTCATCTTCAATACTGTTAAATCTTATGCGTAATTTTAAGTGGTACGTCTGTTATAAACAATATGGCAAACAGCCAAATCCCCTTAGATAGCATATCAAATGTAACTGAAATAAACAGTAAAGGTGCTACAATTATCAAACACGAGTATGTTCACATTTATTAATTTTAGTAAATGAAATGTAGTTGTGAGAAAGAAAAATTGTATGACTGGCATTGTAGATGAATGAGTCCATATTATTTTGAATAATCAAAAGTTAAACTCTGATTTTTTTATGTACTCGTTAACAACAAGACGCTTTTGGCAACACCTATGTCGATTGAAACTTATGGTGACATGACTTACCACAGATTTTTATATGTATGTATCTTTATACGTGTAGTTTTATGTACTGCTACGAAATTTCAAATAAAAAATTTGACTGCGAAAAATTAAGACCAGTCCATAAATTAAGCAGATATGCATAAGAAGCGTCAAATCATAAATAATGCGATTCCACTGCGAGAAAAACGGGGAAAATGTTTAACTGCCTGATAAAACAAAATAAGAGTTTCATTCAAACATGAATGAATCGTAGCTGCTTATGAACCATGAGCATGAGCACAGGAAACATATTGCTATTACAGAACACACGACTCACCTTCCTTGAGGTACGACCGAGTGCTTCCTCTTGCTACACAGCCACAGATGAACTGGCAGCTGTTGAGTTTTGCAGGGCGGTGTGACTGTGAACCCAGCTTCTGCGAGCCTCTGAGGGGGGCAGTCAGCCTCCGGGTCGACAGGATTAGCGTCGGCACCGAGGTCCTTCTGCCAATTGGCGACAGCCAACACGGGGGTGCGTGTGCGGTCTGGGTTACTTCCGATCGCCAGATAACACAAACACCTACCACTATGAAGGTGGGTGGCGATGTTAAAACCTGATGGAAAGCCGACCAGGATGGGGAGGTAGGCGAGTCGTCACTGCCAATGAACTTTTAAGTGTTAAATTACGAGGGCAGTTCAATAAGTAATGCAACACATTTTTTTTCTGAAACAGGGGTTGTTTTATTCAGCATTGAAATACACCAGGTTATTCCCCAATCTTTTAGCTACACAACACTATTTTTCAACGTAATCTCCATTCAATGCTACGGCCTTACGCCACCTTGAAATGAGGGCATGTATGCCTGCACGGTACCATTCCACTGGTCGATGTCGGAGCCAACGTCGTACTGCATCAATAACTTCTTCATCATCCGCGTAGTGCCTCCCACGGATTGCGTCCTTCATTGGGCCAAACATATGGAAATCCGACGGTGCGAGATCGGGGCTGTAGGGTGAATAAGGAAGAACAGTCCACTGAAGTTTTGTGAGCTCCTCTCGGGTGCGAAGACTTGTGTGAGGTCTTGCGTTGTCATGAAGAAGGAGAAGTTCGTTCAGATTTTTGTGCCTACGAACACGCTGAAGTCGTTTCTTCAGTTTCTGAAGAGTAGCACAATACACTTCAGAGTTGATCGTTTGACCATGGGGAAGGACATCGAACAGAATAACCCCTTCAGCGTCCCAGAAGACTGTAACCATGACTTTACTGGCTGAGGGTATGGCTTTAAACTTTTTCTTGGTAGGGGAGTGGGTGTGGCGCCGCTCCATTGATTGCCGTTTTGTTTCAGGTTCGAAGTGATGAACCCATGTTTCATCGCCTGTAACAATCTTTGACAAGAAATAGTCACCCTCAGCCACATGACGAGCAAGCAATTCCACACAGATGGTTCTCCTTTGCTCTTTGTGGTGTTCGGTTAGACAACGAGGGACCCAGCGGGAACAAACCTTTGAATATCCCAACTGGTGAACAATTGTGACAGCACTACCAACAGAGATGTCAAGTTGAGCACTGAGTTGTTTGATGGTGATCCGTCGATCATCTCGAACGAGTGTGTTCGCACGCTCCGCCATTGCAGGAGTCACAACTGTGCACGGCCGGCCCGCACGCGGGAGATCAGACAGTCTTGCTTGACCTTGCGGCGGTGATGACACACGCTTTGCCCAACGACTCACCGTGCTTTTGTCCACTGCCAGATCACCGTAGACATTCTGCAAGCGCCTATGAATATCTGAGATGCCCTGGTTTTCCGCCAAAAGAAACTCGATCACTGCCCGTTGTTTGCAACGCACATTCGTTACAGACGCCATTTTAACAGCTCCGTACAGCGCTGCCACCTGTCGGAAGTCAATGAAACTATACGAGACGAAGCGGGAATGTTTGAAAATATTCCACAAGAAATTTCCGGTTTTTTCAACCAAAATTGGCCGAGAAAAAAAATGTGTTGCATTACTTATTGAACTACCCTCGTATTTCTCAGTATGATAACCAGGTAATGCCGAAAGTGTACATGGTCCGTTCAGCATGACTTGTTCTACATCGCTCTCGTAAGGCTTCGTGCTTCGAAATCCTCACCCCCAAACGTTTGGGCAAGTCGTAATTGCCCTGACCTGGTGAGAGTACAATTAAGCCAAAAGGATGTATGTTCCTTCAAAACCTCAAATCTGCTAATAAATTGTCGACTGAGCGGAGATAAAACAATAAGGTAAAAAGATTTGATATGGCAATTACCATAGCAAAATTAATAACACCAGTAATATTAACAACGAATCTTGTTTATAGGTGTATGTGATAATTGTTATTAAATAGTTTTAATATGACTTTCTGTGTACTTTGTTAAGGTAATATTTTGCAACTGTTGCCATAAGCTAATATAACTAGTAAATAATATTTACTTACCGTGAATATAGAGTTTACGTTTACTTGCCCAATTAAACAAGAAATATGTCAACTGGAGCTGACCACAATCGCACTTTACGCAATTGCAGGAAGGTGAAGATGGCAAAACTGGTTTGCAAGGTTATGTGCTCTTGTGCTCTGGTAAAAAAGTTCATGGAGTAAGGAGGTTCAGCTTGGGTAATATACAGCGTGAGTCACCAAACATTAGCGCTGGATATATTTCGTAAACCACATCAAATACTGATGAATCGATTCCACAGACCGAACGTGAGGAGAGGGGCTAGTGTAATTGGTTAATACAAAACATAAAAAAATGCACGGAAGTATGTTTTTTAACACAAACCTATGTTTTTTTAAATGGAACCCCGTTAGTTTTGTTAGCACATCTGAACATATAAACAAATACGTAGTCAGTGCCGTTTGTTGCATTGTAAAATGTTAATTACATCCGGAGATATTGTAACCTAAAGTTGACGCTTGAGTACCACTCCTCCGCTGTTCGATCGTGTGTATCGGAGAGCACCGAATTACGTTGGAATCCAAAGGGAACGGTGATGGACCTCAGGTACAGAAGAGACTGGAACAGCACATTACGTCCACATGCTAACATCTTTTTATTGGTCTTTTTCACTGACGCACATGTACATTACCATGAGGGGTGAGGTACACGTTCGACAGGCGTTTCATAGGACGTGGAGGACGCATAAATTGGCCAGCCCGTTCTCCTGATCTTACACCTATGGACTTCTTTCTTTGGGGCACGTTAAAGGACAATGTGTACCGTGATGTGCCTACAACCCCTGAGGATATGAAACAACGTATTGTGGCAGCCTGCGGCGACATTACACCAGATGTACTGTGGCGTGTACGACATTCATTACGCCAGAGATTGCAATTGTGTGCAGCAAATGATGGCCACCACATTGAACATCTATTGGCCTGACATGTCGGGACACACTCTATTCCACTCCGTAATTGAAAACGGAAACCACGTGTATACGTGTACCTCACCCCTCATGGTAATGTACATGTGCGTCAGTGAAAAAGACCAATAAAAAGGTGTTAGCATGTGGACGTAATGTGCTGTTCCAGTCTCTTCTGTACCTAAGGTCCATCACCGTTCCCTTTGGATCCCTACGTAGTTCGGTGCTCTCCGATACACACGATCGAATAGCGGAGGAGTGGTACTCAAACGTCAACTTTAGGTTACAATATCTCAGGATGTAATTAACATTTTACAATGCAACAAACGGCACTGACTACGTATTTGTTTATATGTTCAGATGTGCTAACAAAACTAACGGGGTTCCATTTAAAAAAACATAGGTTTGTGTTAAAAAACATACTTCCGTGCATTTTTTTATGTTTTGTATTAACCAATTACACTAGCCCCTCCTCTCACGTTCGGTCTGTGGAATCGATTCGTCAGTATTGGACGTGGTTTACGAAATATATCCAGCGGTAATGTTAGGTGACTCACCCTGTATATTAGCTGAGCACTGCCAAAAAATCAACGATAAATTAGTAGTAGTAGTATTTTTTAAAAGTTTATCTAAAAAGGTAATACCGGCTGCGGCGCACACCTGTTTCGAGCAGACTGCACATCTACGCCATAGTCTGCGTTTCTTGGACTGGTCACTAGGAGTGACATGAGGAAAGTGCCTCCCAGTAAGGGGAAGAGAATTCTCGCCATCAGAGCATCTTCCTTTACTATCCACAATATCTCGTACCAGACTGGCCGCAGCGCAGTGTTATTTTTTCAGGGGACAGCGCGGCGCTCCGTCGGCGGTCTTTGGAATTTGCGCCCCCCTTGCTCTTGTGCCCCTGCGCCTTCTAATGAGGAGGTGTTGAATAGAATCGGAGAGAAGAGAAAATTGTGGCACAACTTGACTAGAAGAAGGGATCGGTTGGTAGGGCATATTCTGAGACATCAAGGGATCACCAATTTAGTACTGGACGGCAGCATGGAGGGTAAAAATCGTAGAGGGAGACCAAGAGATGAATACACTAAACAGATTCAGAAGGATGTAGGTTGAAGTAGGTACTGGGAGATGAAGAAGCTTGCACAGGATGTAGTAGCTTGGAGAGCTGCATCAAACCAGTCCCTGGACTGGAGACCACAACAACAACACATGACATTCTTGCTCCAAGTTCTTCACAGTTTTGCCGGCCGGGGTGTCCGAGCGGTTCTAGGCGCTACAGTCTGGAACCGCGCGACCGCTACGGTCGCAGGTTCGAATCCTGCCTCGGGCATGGATGTGTGTGATGTCCTTAGGTTGGTTAGGTTTTAGTAGTTCTAAGTTCTAGGGGACTGGTGACCTCAGAAGTTAAGTCCCATAGTATTCAGAGCCATTTTCACAGTTTTCTACAAATTCACAAAAATCAGAAGTTTCAGTTCCTGTATGTAATCAGCGAGGAGCTCAATATCGTGTGCAAAGAGTAATTTGTTTAATCACTTTTCATGAAATGTGATTCCCCCCCCTCTCTCTCTCTCGTTCCAACTGACCTTGTACACTACTATTCCCAATACAGACGTAAACAGTTTTGACGATATTGGATTTCCTTGTTTTTCCAAGAGAAATACTTTTGTGGGTTTCCAAACGATGACAAATGCTCTTACCGTCCAGGAGATTTTGTGTGTCATCTGAACGTAGGTTTGTTGCACTCCCTTACTGAATTTCTTATTGCTGTGTGGCTGATTGAACTAAATGCCTTGTCAAGTTCAATAAAGCCTAAACGAAGTGTCCGGTTGACACCTAGCTGTCCATAGCTGATTTGGGGTTCAGGAATGGTGGTGGAGTACCGATGTATCAGTTTGAAATATCAGGATCTACAAATCGCTGTTTGTATGATGTTGTAATCAGATCTGTAGAGTATATAGCTGCTACCATTAGAGGCTGGGCAACCAAGACCAACATGTTGGCGCTGGGGCCTCAATGAAAAGCGGACGAGAATAGGAGGACTGTTTTCTTGGACAACTCACCTCGTTCACCTGATCTCCCTGTAGGGTCACGTGGATAGTTCAAAGCACAGAACATCTGGCGAGACCGAAGAGGATCCCCTGGTGGTGTAAAACTGCTGGCTGCGGTATCGATGGGATTGATCAGCCGGTTCACGTCAACAGCGACAACGCTCGAAGAAAAAAGTGGCCTTTACTGCTCAGCACTTAAGCTGCCATTGACTCAGGATGAAGTTCAATATGCGGTTACGAAAATCTTTGACCGTATGCCCAGTAATATAAAAACGTGCGACACTTAGCAAAGCATATGTAGCCTAAAATTTTTATTCTGATGAAAGTTTTAATTAAATATTATTGCCATATGTAAGAAAAAAGACTAAATTTATGTGTTTGGCCAGTTACACGCCGGCCGCGGTGGCCGTGCGGTTCTGGCGCTGCAGTCCGGAACCGCGGAGCTGCTACGGTCGCAGGTTTGAATCCTGCCTTGGGCATTGGTGTGTGTGATGTCCTTAGGTTAGTTAGGTTTAAGTAGTTCTAAGTTCTAGGGGACTTATGACCTAAGATGTTGAGTCCCATAGTGCTCAGAGCCATTTGAACCATAGCCAGTTACACGAGCAGTACTAGAACATAATACGTTACGTGTTATTAGGCTGAAGACAGTACACTCAAAGATACACAAAATTTGAGTGTATCGTCAGTTACACGAGTGGTATGAAATAGTAATATGTTCGTTATTATTAAATAGAAATCAGTGCGCTACTTGGTAACGTGTAAATGTCAGGCATGTTGCCATACTCATAAGCGGTGAAACACGTATGTTGTGCGGCAGCGATGCTGAGACATTGTAGAATCTCTGACCAGAGCAGTTGCGCTCGACTCGCAGTAGCGAGCAGTCAGTCAGTCTGCAGTAGTCAGTCCTCAGTAGTGCTTGGAGTCGGTTGCTAGCAGTAGCGGAGAGCAGTCGGCGGGGGTCGGCATCGCAATGGTCGAGATTCAGGACGAGGTATAATTTGCTTAAATAAATAATCATGCAGCTTTGCGCTCATCAGATAATGTAACGAACAGTCATTGTAATTTAACTTTCAAAAATCGCCCCCAATAATAATTTTGATTTAAAAGCAATTTTAGAGACAATCATTCAAATTTCCTTCCATTTCCTTTTAACAAAGATTTTTAAAAGGTACTTCCAATGGTTTTCATGCAAGCGCCAGAGAATAATAAGAGCAGAATTTTGACATGCAGTTTCACTAAGGTAAGAAATTTATTCTCGTTTCGCACAGGGCAAACACCGACTTTTCGGTTGAATTGAGTTTAGGTTATCATTACAGTTTCATTATCATGGGATTAGCGTTCATTATTTAATGGGAACTTGTACTTGAGTCAGATAGCGAGCTTTCATTTAATTGTCTTTGCTATTAATATTCTTGTGGGGAGTTTATACTTAGCTGTGGCAGCATTTCTAATAAATATTGTTTTTAAAATTTCTGTGGGAAGGTCACACTTAGCTGTCGCTCCATTACTAATAAATATAGTTTATTTTTTAGAATTTGTTGTGGGGAGGTTACACTTGGCGACACCCGGTCCAGGATCGTATTTCGTGAGAATCTTTTGAAAAACAGTCAGATATCTGCTCTTATTTGCTTAAATATAATTTTAATTTGGCGTAACGCTTTTACTAATTTGTGACTTTCTTTCCTTAGATCATCGGCAACTTGTTGCTCTGTTGTATTTGTGTGTTGCTTTTGCATTGTGCTTATTTGTTTTGTGATTAATTGTGACTATTGTAAAAATGCCGCGAAAGACTGTGAATAGTGTATCGCGAGGTATTGTGAATGAAGTTACCGACTCAAACAATTTTACCGATAGGACTGGTGACACGCAGTGTAATGATGACAATGCTGTGTTCACTAACAGTCAGTGCGTTCCAATCGCGAATGACGACTTTTACCTTAACGATGAACAAGCGAACTCAATTGTCTCCACTGTTAATTTGAGGACAATTGATGACGCGGGGGGCTCTGTTGTAATGAGCGCTCCCCTGGTTAACACACCCGGTTTGGAAAATTCAAGTAACGAACAGACAAATTTGTCTAATGAAAAAGGGCAGTGTACACCAAGTACGCCGGATTTATTTAATTCCGAAATAGTGTCTGACAGTGTACATCCGACTGATGACCCTTTTTGTAAATTACAGAATGACCAAATGGTCACACAAAACGTGACAGTTGCATGTTCTCCATCACAGAGCACTGAGAATGCAACAGCTACTTTGGGTTTGGATCAATTTATGGCAATAATGCTACAGTTTAAGAACGACCTTACTGTAAATTCCAAACAACAGAATGAAAATCTCAAACACCACTTAAATGAAAAATTAGACAACAATTCCAGAGAGTTAAATGAAAAATTAGATAACAATTCCAGACAGTTAAATGAAAAATTAGATAACAATTCCAGACAGTTAAATGAAAAATTAGATAACAATTCCAGACAGTTAAGTGAACAAATTAGAGCCGTTGCCGCGCAGTGCCATGACACTAAGGAACAGTTACGCGAGGAAATTGAGGCTTGTTCGCGAAAAAGTAGCGAAGAAATTAAGTCTGTTGCTCAGGAATTAAGGGAATTGCAAACAGCAGCAACAGAAACACTCAGAGACGAAATTAGCGGAGTCGCTAAACAATGCTCTGAAAAAGCTACACAATTACGCGACGAGTTTAAAGCAATGACGGTAGAACTTTCGCGCACAATGGATGAAAAGATTGACGCGAAATTCGAACAACAGAACACTCAAATTAACGAACGTCTTAGTCTTCACATACAGAACAGTGATACACGTTTCCGCAAATTTATTGATGAACAAAATAAAGTAAAACGCCAGGTAATGGAAACAATCACTGCACAGAGACAAGAAGACAAACGTAAAATGTTTGCGAAGGCAAAAACGTATGTAGACAATAATATTGCCACAGTTTCGGACAAAATTAATACCATCGAACAGTCAAACACAGAATTACGTGACGAAATTTCTGATCTGAAATCGAAAACAGACACATACATAACAGATTTTCAAACAGTGACCGATAGACTCGAACAATTAGAACTAACACAGGATTCCGATGTCGTGAAAGCTGATGTTAAAAAACTGAACGAAACTACACGTAAATTGCAAAACCAGATTAATGCCAATGACACTAAAACCGATGATCAGGTTAAAATACTGACTGAAAAATGTGAAGAATTGGCCAGTCGTATTGACGTCATCGAAAGTACTAATGACAATAAATCAGACGATACTACACCGGTTTCGTTTAATCAAACACCGGAATTTCAAAATTTACAGCAGACGATTAATGAGATCGATTCATCTAACAACACTTTACGTAGAAAATTGTCTAGTCTACAACAGGAAGTAACTCAGATGAAAAACGTTTCAGTTAATAACGCATCACAGCAGACGCCACTTTGCGAACATTTATCAGATTCGCGCAACGCGTGTAATTTGGGTAATCTACAAAGAGGACACGACTACGAATCCGAACAATCACAGTTCAACAGATTCTCTTACAACCATGAACCTGTTCCGTCACACAGAGACGATAATTTCGATTACAAACATTTTCTGTCAGTGAGAAAGTTTAAAGTGTTTAAAAACGACAGAACACAGATTCACCCGCTAGATTGGATCCAACAATTTAGCTTTGCTTTTCCACCGACTTGGCCTGTAACGCACAAACTGGAATTTATTTGCAGCTTTCTGGAAGGCGAACCGGCAACTCGTATGAGGCCGATCGCGAGGCAATGTTACTCTGTAGAAGAATTTCAGAATGCTTTTCTGTCAGCGTACTGGTCGAAGACGACACAGCGCGGAATTAAAGATCAGTTAATTAGTCTACCGAACTATGAGAACTCAAATTTTCCGAGTGTGACGCAATTCTTTGAGCACATGGTGCAACAAAACCAGTATTTAAGTGAACCCTATAGTGAATCCGCACTCATTCAATTATGTATCTCTAAATTACCACGCTCATTAAGAGTGTCACTTTTAACCGGTCAGCAAAAGGAAAATATTTCAGCATTCAGAGATCTGTTACAGCTTTTAGAAGTGCAGCAATCTGATTATTCTTTCGTGAACAAAAATTCTTCGTATAACAACGAAAGCCAACAGACGTGCGGCAATTATGATCAAACACGTAATTTCAATAGGAGAAGTAACAGACGTTTTAGGAATGACAACCACCAAAACTCTAATAACAGACAAAATTCAGATTATCAATATCGTCAAAATTTTGAGCAACAGGAATCACATTTTAGTAACAATAGACGTTTTCCGCCACAACAACATGAAAGTCAGCCGGTTAGCATACCTAACCAACAATGGAATGCACAAGGTCAACCAGGCTTTAATGTTTCGCCGCGTGCACGTGTAGTCCCAGATCCAACAAATAGTAACGCACGGCAGCAAGGAAATAACTACGTACAAAGAAGACAGTATTTTAATTCCTATCGTAATGCACCGTATAGGAATGACTATCACGACAGACGTAATAATGACGAGCGCAATTATCAACGTACATATAATAACAGTCGATCTTACCAGCAACAAAATCATCAGCAACAACATATTCTAGTAAATGAACCCGACAGTAGGTATCATCCGGAGCGTAACACGTCTGGAAGAAGTAATAGAACTGTTCAAATAGTAGAAATGCCACGGAATCCTCCTGATAATAGTAACACGTCAGATAGAATCTGACTAGATACCGTACAGGACGCATCTTCCAATAATACAAGCACTACTTTTAACACGCAGAATGTTGTTCATGAAAATGTAATTACTTTTGACGACATCAGAGACACACTTTTGCAGGAAAGACCAGTTGTTCAGAAAACTATTTCACACCCTGTCATCGAAATTAGAATTGGTTCATCAAAATTTTCAGCAGTAATTGATTCTGGCTCACCTATGTCAGTCATTAATGAGGAAACTTTTAACGAGTGTAACAAAGAGAATACGTATCCCACATTACCATTAGGCAAAACAAAAGTGAAAGGAGCAGTATCGAGTAAAGGAGTGGATGTTAAATTACAGACGCATTTATCATTTTGCATTGGAGGTCATACTTTTCATTCAAATTTTTGGATTGTTCCCTTATTGACAACAGACGTTATTTTAGGCATGAATTTTCTCGTACAACACGACGCAGTGGTTGATTTTCAAAATTCTTATTTAATGTTAAAGGACGAAAATGTACAATTAGCTTTAGAGTTTCAGCATTCTTTATCTGCGGAAGAACAAACAATTAACCGCACAGAGGTCATTTCCGCAACACGTAACATAGACTGTAATCCCACATTGTTCACAGACACGTACGTACATAACTATAATACTCCAGACGAAGCTGACTACGACGTTATGCAGATGATTTCAGATAAAGTTAAACAAAGCAGTGCAAATTCAGACGACGAACGAACGCAGTTACACAAAATTCTTTTACAGCAAGCTCCAGTTTTCGACAACATTCCTGGTACTATGTCCGGTTTTATGTACGAATTTCAGGTGAAACAACACGACACATTTAAAGCAAAGCATTATCCTATTCCGTATATTCACAGAGAACAAGTCAAAAAGGAATTGCAGGATATGCTCGACCAAGGAATTATAGAACCAGCAGTTAGTCCGTACATAAACCCGCTGCATATTGTTAAGAAAAAAGATGGCTCACTTCGCCTTGTACTTGATTCACGTCACATTAATGACATTATTATTAATGAAACAGATCGACCACAGACATTAGAGGAACTTCTACAGAAATTTCACGGTACAGCTATTTATTCTACACTAGATTTAAAATCGGGATTTTGGCAAATTCAACTTCATCCGAATTGCAGAAAGTACACAGCTTTTCTCTGTTTTGGCGACTGTTATCAGTTTTGCAAATTACCATTCGGCTTAACTATTTCCTCTGCAGCTTTTATTCGCGGTTTGAACACAATACTTCCGACAGAACTTAAAGACAGAATTACGACGTACGTAGATGACATTCTTATCGCAGAAGCTAACTGGTCTGAGCACAATCTGATTCTTGAACGACTGTTGCAAACTTTTCATGCACAAGGACTTACAGTTAACCTCAGTAAATCGCATTTTGGTAAAACTTCTATAAAATTTCTTGGACACGTAATTTCAGCAGAAGGCATTGCGCCTGATCCAGAAAAACTTCAAGCTCTACGTGACATTACTGTTCCTACAACAAAGAAACAATTACGCAGTTTTTTGGGCTTAATTAACTTTTTTCGTAAATTTATTCATCACTCTGCTTTAGACACGCCTAGATTATGCCAATTAACAGGTAAAAACACTATTTGGTCATGGGATAAGCAAGCACACTCTGAATTCGTGAACCTGAAACATGCTTTGTTGAATGCTCCACTTTTATCGCACCCAGATCTTACTCGAAATTTTTCTATTGCCACCGACAGTTCCAACACAGCTTTAGGCGTACATATTTTCCAGGAAATTGAAGAAGATGGTACAACAGTAATTAAAAACATCGCATTTGCAAGTCGCATTTTGTCACCTGCTGAACGAAATTATTCCGTTACTGAACTAGAAACATTATGTGTTGTATGGGCTTTTACGAGATTTCGGCACTTTCTTTATGGCAGACATACCACCGTTTACACAGATCACAGAGCTATACAATTTTTACTTTCAGCTAAATTTACTCACGACAGATTAAGCAGATGGAAACTGTATTTACAGGAATTTAATTTTACGATTGTTCACATTCCCGGCACACAAAATGTTATAGCAGACGCACTTTCTCGTTCTCTCAGCAACAATCAGCAAGACGTAGCAACCAACTTCTGCAAAGCAAATTTCAGCGTCATGTACATTCAACAAGTTGCATTTGAAAATTTTATTTCATCGTCATTACAGGACATAGCACGAGAGCAAAGCAAAGACAATGTATGGAAAGAAATTAAACACCTTTGGCAAGATAAGAATAATGTTACGATTAGAAACCACTACACTGTACGCAATGACATTCTGTTTCGCCGCTCTCATCCAGACAGTAACAATTGGTTATTATGCATTCCTGACGAACTGGTTAACAAATTAATCTGGTACACTCATTTAAGCTACGCACATTACGGAGCAAGAAAATGTTTTCTTATATTGAGACAGAACTGTTATTTTGCCAGCATGGAAAAACGTATACGACGAGTTTTAGCGTCATGTAAAATTTGCCAGAAAGCTAAGTCAGACACCACTTCACACATTCCTCCATTATACCCCATTGTACCTGTTAAATTAAGACATATGGCCGCAGTAGACATTTTTGGTCCAATTCCGAGAACTAACAGAGGTTTTTGCTACATCTTTGTCGCTGTTGAACTCACTTCAAAATTTGTTACCTTCACTCCGTTACGCAAAGCTACTGCTAAAACTGTTTCGAAAGCATTTGTAAAGCATTTCTTATTTCATGTAGGGCATGTGATGAAAGTAATTTCTGACAATGGATCACAATTTCGTTCTGTCATATGGACACGCATGTTACGAGCTAGAAACATTTCTCCGATTTATATATCCAAGTACCACGCCTCTTCGAACCCTTGTGAACGACTAATGAAAGAAATTGGTAAACTGTGTAGAATATACTGCCACAAAAGACATGTTAATTGGGACACACACGTACACTCATTCCAAGATGTAATTAATTCCATTCCAAATGAATCCACTATGCTACCTCCGTCTGTTATACTGAAAAACGTTGAACCACCCAATAAAATCAAAGAATTAGTAACATTTCCTACATCTCGTCGATTACGACACCACGAAATAATTGACATTGCGCTGAACAACATCAAACGTGCCGCAGAGCGCCGGAGAAGACAGCAAAAACAGGTTTGTAGACACCGAGACTTTCACGTTGGACAGAAGATATTAGTACGTACACACTATTTATCCAGCAAATTAAAAGGTAAGTGCAGTAAATTTGAACTTCTATACGCAGGTCCATATCGGATTCGCAGCATTCCTCACCCCAGTGTTGTACACGTCGAAACTCTGAGAACCAGAAAATCGAAAGGCAACCATCATGTGTCAAACATTAAACCCTTTATCGAATGAAACCACTTTACGATGTAACATGCTATGAGGCCGTTTACACATTTTATGACCACTTATGCAATTATATTCACATGACTAATTATTGATGATTATCGTATTTTTTCTTGGCAAGTGCCCGGCAAGGTAAGGTTAGCAGGTCGCTTTTCTTGTCGTTACACATCAGACCGTGCATATTTTCCAGATGAACTTACACATTTTATGACCACTTATGCAATTATATTGACATTACTAATTACTGATGATTATCGTATTTTTTCTTGGCAAGTGCCCGGCAAGGTAAGGTTAGCAGGTCGCTCTTCTTGTCGTTACACACTAGACCGTGCATTTTTTCAGATGAACTTACGCATTTTATGAATAATTATGCAATTCTCTATAATGACGCATTAATTTTATCAAATTCTCTCTCCATTGAAGTCTTTAATTATCGCATCTATTAACTACACTACATATAAGCTGAACACAACGAATGTCACATTTTGTCTTTCTTATGTATGTACGATTGTTTTCCTGTTTTGTTTATATGCACTGTGAACTAGTTAAGGTATAGCACACACCATTTGACTTTGACATTTTGCCCTATGATATCTCAACATCGTGACTGTTTGACATTTTCTTTTTTTTTTGCTGCTGCATTACGATATTCTCTGTACACTTTTTGCCTTTAAACACTGTCTGTGCTTTAAGATATTACGTTTTCTGTCATGTTATGTTGTATGCTTAATTGAGTCACCATTAACCAGTCACTATTTAAAGGGTATATGATTTAAATGCAAGACATTAATCCTTGTTCATCAATTTCAGAAATAAATGATGCGTACAGGAAATGAATTAAACAGAAGTGGGAATTTCACCTATGGAATAAACGAAAGAAGATGCAATAAGCTAATGAGGACGAGTAAATGGATCAGAATTAACAAGCATTAACCAGAATATATTATACACATCGCAGAATAGCAGTCTTAACTAATTTTTTCTTTCAGAATACAAAGCGATTGATGCAAGCTGTCAGACAGAACTACACATTTTAGTTTTAAGTGATGAAATATGCTAGGGATTAGGAATAGTTGTGTGATGAATAATGAAATGATTTTTGCAGATGATAATGAATGCTGATAATGAACAATGATGAAGAATATGGTACTATGAATAATGAAGTTTTTGTTTACAGGTGATGATAATGATGGAGTTATGATGATATGAATAATGAAGTTTTTCTTTACAGATGAGGATAATGTTGAAGTTATGTATTTATGCTATGTAGTTATTTAAGTATTTGTTGCAGTTTACTTTGACAGCAGGTGTTATATTGCGTAGTAGGATGACTGAAGGTTTTGGAAAGGACAGCTATGGAACACATTTTTTATACACATTTCACTACCTGTTAATTCGAAGTTCACTACTTTTCAGCATAGTCTGCGTTTCTTCTTTCAGTTCAATAATCCATTTTGTATTTTTCTTTCAGGAGAGGCTTTTTATGATACTTACTAAACTTGTTACTTATTATACCTGTTCTAGTACTTGCATTTTTCTTACCCACTTGTGTCTATCATTTATAAATGTGATAACCTTGCTACAGCTGACTCATGACGAATGACGTTACACAATCTTTTCATTTATAGGAACAACCTAGAAGCAATTTTTTCTCTTATTTCTTCTTGCTTTCCCTTATAATTACCCAAAGCAATGCATTGCTAGCAGAAAAAACAAAATGTATTAACAGTCCCAGATAATGTCACTAGTTTATGATAATTCTGAATAACACTGATCAGCTCTGAATAGTATGTCACTTGAATAATGACTTCTTAATGATACCTAAACATAATTGCCACTATCTATTGTAATGAGAGTACTTATTATGCCCATGCTTATTAATGCTACTAATGTTTTATACTATTCAATACTTGCTGGCCACTGAGTGCCCATAATTAATGTAATTACTTATTATGCCCATGATTATTAAGGCTATGACTGTAATTAACTGATTTTTAATAATGATTTCTTAATGATATGAAGAATACTGAATGATGAATAATGTTTTATACTATTCAATACTTGCTGGCCACTGAGTGCCAATAATTAATGTAACTTAACGTTTTGTTAGTGTTTTCAATGATGACTTCCCATATTAATACTGAATGATGATAAATATTTTGTACTAATCGAAAGTTGCTAGGCCACTGAATGTTAATAGTTACTTGTAAATATGTCATTTGAATGAGGAAAAATGTTTTGTAATACTCAATACTTGATGGCGATTGATTACCACTCTTGTCTTTAAATTAATTAATGAACATTTTTCTGTAATACTACATTCATGGTACAGAAATGTTCAATGACTAGAGTATGGATACCGCAAACTACTTATGTAATCACTAATCAAGACTTGTGTGTTAGTTAATGTCCTTCACCTTCTGACCTAACTACCTGAAATTATTGTAACATCCATTTGTCTTGTCCATCCTCATTATCATGGAGCACTATATTTGGTTTTTGCACTAATTCTACGTTGGTGTGCCGCCTCTTAAAAGCGTGGTGTTGACACGACATGCTGTCCACCACTGTAGGCGAAGAAACTACTTATGTAATCACTAATCAAGACTTTGTTATGGAGCACTGTGTGCCGCCTCTTAAGAGCGTGGTGTTGACACGACATGCTGTCCACCACCGTAACCGATGAAGACGTTATTCTGGTCCCACTGTTTGGTGTACCTGGTATACTGCCAAATGATAGTATGGAATACTACTACGACGTTTCACTGTCTTGATAAGCTGATAAATACTTCTGGGAACGGAACTGCAGATTGTATCACTTAGTTGTGATTCTGTGGAAAGATATGGACTTTCAGTGCAGCTATGTGCAAACTAAAGTGCTACAACCATGATGCAATCCTTCCTTTCCTATCCTAATAGTGAAAATCATTTTTTTACTAACACCATTTATGTTCATGGCATATACATTTTTTCTCGATTTGTTGAACTCTAGTGCGAGTACACTTGTGTCACTTGTCGACATGATTTTTGCCATTTGTTGTCAAAATACTAAAGACATTTTCGATTTGTTTTGAAGTGCAGTATGTGTGCACTCTTGTCATATCTATTGTATATACCTTTTGTGATTTGATGATTATTTATCCTTGTGTTTATTTGTTATGAAAATGTTCAAAAGCTTTTCAGTGCATGTGTTTTCAACTGAACTCCAGTGCCTTTGCACTCTTCCCAATTTACGATATGATTTGTGTTCATTCTGTATACCTTTTATGATTTATGTCACTTGTTACTCATTGTATATACATTTCGTTTTTTTTTACTGATATGTTCTCCACTGCAGTGCATGTGCACTCATGACACTTGTCAACATGATTTTTTTTGCCTGTTATGAAACTGCTAAAGAATTTTTTAGTGTGTGTACACTTTGTTATCTGTCAAATAATTTGTATATACATCTTTCCTGATTTGTTTTGTACTTATATTTTGTCTTGTCTGTAATGTTTTGTAATCGGTGCATGCGCACAACATTTAATTCATGTGATACATCTAAATATTTTGTTAATTAAAGGAAAAATTTGTTACGATGGCAAGTCCAAATGACTCACCATCGCTGCCAAATTTTTGCCCCCCCAGTGGAGGGTTATGAAACACGTATGTTGTGCGGCAGCGATGCTGAGACATTGTAGAATCTCTGACCAGAGCAGTTGCGCTCGACTCGCAGTAGCGAGCAGTCAGTCAGTCTGCAGTAGTCAGTCCTCAGTAGTGCTTGGAGTCGGTTGCTAGCAGTAGCGGAGAGCAGTCGGCGGGGGTCGGCATCGCAATGGTCGAGATTCAGGACGAGGTATAATTTGCTTAAATAAATAATCATGCAGCTTTGCGCTCATCAGATAATGTAACGAACAGTCATTGTAATTTAACTTTCAAAAATCGCCCCCAATAATAATTTTGATTTAAAAGCAATTTTAGAGACAATCATTCAAATTTCCTTCCATTTCCTTTTAACAAAGATTTTTAAAAGGTACTTCCAATGGTTTTCATGCAAGCGCCAGAGAATAATAAGAGCAGAATTTTGACATGCAGTTTCACTAAGGTAAGAAATTTATTCTCGTTTCGCACAGGGCAAACACCGACTTTTCGGTTGAATTGAGTTTAGGTTATCATTACAGTTTCATTATCATGGGATTAGCGTTCATTATTTAATGGGAACTTGTACTTGAGTCAGATAGCGAGCTTTCATTTAATTGTCTTTGCTATTAATATTCTTGTGGGGAGTTTATACTTAGCTGTGGCAGCATTTCTAATAAATATTGTTTTTAAAATTTCTGTGGGAAGGTCACACTTAGCTGTCGCTCCATTACTAATAAATATAGTTTATTTTTTAGAATTTGTTGTGGGGAGGTTACAGCGGTCATTTACACATAGCCTGTAAACCTACTCATTACACATCACTTCGACAAAAATCGTGCAGATGATTTGTGGAACACGTCACCAACTAACGTCTTGCGATGGTGTGATAAGTGCATTGCAGCGACACTGTGAACACCTGTTGTGAGTAGTGTGCCTTGTGTAAGTTGTGCAGATAAATAAAATTATTAGAAATTTGAGAAAGATGCAGATCTGAAACGATAGACACACTCAGCATATAAAGCTAAAGGAGGACACTAATGTCGGACTTATAACGCCTTTGAAACAAGACCTTCGAACCAGACCTGTCACGTTATGCTATGTATGATGCAATCTATAAATAGTATTGCTAGAGGAAAAAGCACTCCGTCTTCAGGCCACGAGTGGCCTACCGGGACCATCCGACCGCCGTGTCATCCTAGGTGGAGGATGCGGATAGGAGGGGCAGGGGGTCAGCACACCGCTCCCCCGGTCGTAACATGGTATTCTTGTCGAAGCCGCTACTATTCGCTCGAGTAGCTCCTCAGTTGGCTTCACTAGGCTGAGTGCTCCCCGAAAAATGGCAACAGCGCATGACGGCCCAGATGGTCACCCATCCAAGTACCGACCACGCCCGACAGCGCTTGACGTCGGTGATCTCACGGGAACCGGTATATCCACTGGGCAAGACCGTTTGCTAGAGGAAAACCATGTACAGGGTTATTACAAATGATTGAAGCGATTTCACAGCTCTACAATAACTTTATTATTTGAGATATTTTCACAATGTTTTGCACACACGTACAAAAACTCAAAACGTTTTTTTAGGCATTCACAAATGTTCGATATGTGCCCCTTTAGTGATTCGGCAGACATCAATCCGATAATCAAGTTCCTCCCACACTCGGCGCAGCATGTCCCCATCAATGAGTTCGAAAGCATCGTTGATGCGAGCTCGCAGTTCTGGCACGTTTCTTGGTACAGGAGGTTTAAACACTGAATCTTTCACATAACCCCACAGAAAGAAATCGCATGGGGTTAAGTCGGGAGAGCGTGGAGGCCATGACATGAATTGCTGATCATGAGCTCCACCATGACCGATCTATCGGTTTTCCAATCTCCTGTTTAAGAAATGCCGAACATCATGATGGAAGTGCGGTGGAGCACCATCCTGTTGAAAGATGAAGTCGACGCTGTCGGTCTGCAGTTGTGGCATGAGCCAATTTTCCAGCATGTCCAGATACACGTGTCCTGTAACGTTTTTTTCGCAGAAGAAAAATGGGCCGTAAACTTTAAACCGTGAGATTGCACAAAACACGTTAACTTTTGGTGAATTGCGAATTTTCTGCACGAATGCGTGAGGATTCTCTACCGCCCAGATTCGCACATTGTGTCTGTTCACTTGACCATTAAGAAAAAATGTTGCTTCATCACTGAAAACAAGTTTCGCACTGAACGCATCCTCTTCCATGAGCTGTTGCAACTGCGCCGAAAATTCAAAGCGTTTGACTTTGTCATCGGGTGTCAGGGCTTGTAGCAATTGTAAACGGTAAGGCTTCTGCTTTAGCCTTTTCCGTAAGATTTTCCAAACCGTTGGCTGTGGTACGTTTAGCTGCCTGCTTGCTTTATTCGTCGACTTCCGCGGGCTACGCGTGAAACTTGCCCGCACGCGTTCAACCGTTTCTTCGCTCACTGCAGGCCGACCCGTTGATTTCCCCTTACAGAGGCATCCAGAAACCTTAAACTGCGCATACCATCGCCGAATGGATTTAGCAGTTGGTGGATCTTTGTTGAACTTCGTCCTGAAGTGTCGTTGCACTGTTATGACTGACTGATGTGAGTGCATTTCAAGCACGACATACGCTTTCTCGGCTCCTGTCGCCATTTTGTCTCACTGCGCTCTCGAGCGCTCTGGCGTCAGAAACCTGAAGTGCGGCTTCAGCCGAACAAAACTTTATGAGTTTTTCTACGTATCTGTAGTGTGTCGTGACCATATGTCAATGAATGGAGCTACAGTGAATTTATGAAATCGCTTCAATCATTTGTAATAGCCCTGTATAAAACAGTCTGACGTTCTAATATTGGCAAATCCATCCTAAAATGTTACTCCTTTAACAGGATTTTGTATGATTGTGATCTTGTAATAGAAAGGTAATTAGACTTCATTTCATCGCTTGCGTACGCTAAATATTGAAAGGAGGAAAAGATATTTCAGCGGGAATCAGATCAACAGGCTGTAGTCAAAAAGTACAACTACGTGGACATGCAAAGTAAGACGGTCGTCTCCGGCAAAAACAGCACAAATTACAATATCTATATCCGCATATCGGAGTCTGTTCGATCGCACCACTCGCTGCTATCAGGAGCATTCGAAAGGACTCTTGTAGGCTCGTGCAGGTGCATGCTGATGCGACATGAGCAACTGACTGCCGTTCGACACCACAGTTACACGATGGTGATAAAGATTTGTCCCACATGCGGAAAGCGCCTGCACACCTTCTATGGCCCGTTCAGATGCGGGGGCTACCCAGTTCACAATGCCCGAGGCTGGTCGAATCCAGCTGGTATCTGGACAGTTTCACCCATTGTAGTGGAAAGTTTTGTCGCCAGCAGTCCTGGCTGCGATGTGGGTTGGATGTGTTGATCTTAGTCTCTTACGCTCCACGGGGAATACGGCATTCAATACTGCGAGGTCAGTGTTATCAGCAGTCCCGTGGTATTCGCTCTGTAACGTGCTCTTTCCTCTCATATCAGGAGGTGGAATGTGGCTCAACATAGGTAACCAGCATGTGGGAGTGGATCGCATTGACCCACTAACCATGTGAATGGCTTCGTTAAGTTATACGTCTATCTCCTTTATAGGCGAACTGTTGAGCCAGATAGGAGCAGGGTGCTGCTGAGTATACCAGTCCGAGAGCTGAAATTCGAAGAGTGTTTGCTAACGATCCCTAACGAGTGTCACAGAGTCTATGTAGAATGTTGTTTCTGCTTTTAAGCTTATCGTATCAAATATTCCTGCAAAGAAAGTATACTTTGTAACGTGATCCCGACCTATTTTGGATACATATTATGACGAAGTTTGTCTCTCTCAAAACAGACATCAAGGGCTCTGTGTGCCAGTCTGTTGGACAGATGAGCGCACACAACTTTAGCTCTGTGGAAATGTTGGCTTCAGATGTCTGGATCAAAGGTTAGGATTTCTTCAGTTAGTTCAAAGCTTTTGTGTTGGTTGCTATTGCCCAGTCGTTCGCATAGCCAAAGAGGTTTCTGAACTGCTTTCCAGTAATATGAAATATATATAAATTAAACAAGAGAGGAACGGGGACGTATCCCTGCGATAAGCCATTAGTCAATACTTTTGGACAGCTAGTGCCTTTTCCTGTAGTTATGTAAATGTCCTTCCGGCTAACATGTTATCAATTAGCTTTGTCCATCTGCGCTGGACAAGCTGTAACAATTTATAAAGCAGTCCATATCTCCAAAACGTGTCATATGCTGCACTTAGATGAACGAAACTGATGTTTCTTGCTTCATTTGTCTTTCCTGCTTCATTTGTTACCCTAGTTCAATAAATGTTGACTGAATTTTCTCATTTGAGAAGACCGAAGGAGCGTTTTGTTTTACTTGCAAAAAACATTCAACAACCAAGATCGCATAAACATTTCTTTATTTGAAAACAACCGGTTTTGACAGACTTCGCTATCATTTTCATGTCTTAAAAAAAAACTTTTTGTTATGAAACTTTCATTTTACGTTGGAACTCACGGCGACTTGTCATGTGGATAAAAATCAGCACATTATAAAAGATTTGTCAACAAAATACTTAAAAATATGAATTCGAAACAAGTTGGCTGATTAACGTTTTTGGTCAACAAAAGTTGTTAAAGATGAGACTTGATCAGCACAGTTTCGTCCGGATCGGAATCCAGATTGTTCAGTAGGAAGGCTCTGAAAGACCACAGGAGTATCTTGCTTCAGAGATTAAACACCTTTCATGCCATCATAATCGAAACACGAGGTCACTCTTATTTGGTATCCTAACTGTGCCCACTCACAAAACAAGAACTTTTGCAAACTCCTTCTCAGTTGCCGCTGTCCGCCTCTGGAACAAACTGCCCCTTACCTTGCGCAAAATTCAATCCCCTGCCGTTTTTAAGAAGAAGTTGAAGCATTTCCTACTATCATCCTCATAACGTTTTCCACAAAATTAATGTACAAGGCTAATCCTGTCCTCTGTCAAATAGCAAAGCTAGTGTCTCCTATCTTGCTCCTTTCTCTTCTTCCTCTTCATCTATCTCTATTAACCATGTAATCTCTCTATTCTTTTCCCTTCACCATCAGCCTCCCTCATACTCCCTGCTGCTAGCACTCCTATCTAAAATCTGTCTCTTTCATAATGTCTAATTATAACAGTACTTATCATCTACGAATATAAACTCTATATGTATGTATTTTTCCAAGTGTGCCTTTGTAATTGTTTATTTCACTTTTTGTACTAGATGTGGTTTAACATGCCTACTAAAACATATGAATGTAAAATAAGTAGAATGCCTGGTTAGATGTAAGAGAGGGCCTGATGGCCCTAATCTTGCCAGGTTAAATAAATAAATAAATAATTTATTTTATGTGATTGTACAGACTTCTTTCAAGGAACTTATAAATAATACTCAACAATGCGACTGGTCAATAGTTCTTAAGCTGGACTGATGCCTTGCTGGCCTTTAGTGTTGCTATGATTTTTCATTGCTTCATGTTTCGTGAGACTGAACCAGATATCACAACGTCCGAGAAGAAAACCGCCAGCCATATTTTCCGTTATTTCCCACTATGCAGAAGAAATTATGGGAGGATTCCATTATTTCTCGGTGCCTTTCGAGGTTTTAGAGTTTTAAGAGCAGCAGAAATTTCGGATACAGAGAAAGTTCTTGAGAAGTAAGATTGTTCATTAGTGTTCTTTTTGAGCAATGTAAGTTTGCGTCTGAGGTATCTTGCATGAGTTTTATCCCTTGATGCTGTTGCTGTGGACAGTAAATGTGATGCAATTCTATTAGTTCATACATGAGTGTTATCCCTTACTTTACCTTTTTTTCCATCCAACTTCCTAAGAAATTGCCACGTTTCTCTTTCTAATATTTGAAAATTGAGTGACTCAACGGTTTCATCTCACAACTACACCTGGCACTATCGAAGTTATGAAGTAGGTTATCCACTATTTCCAGGTCTTCGCTTTTTATAAATTCATCATATTGTTTCTCATTAGTTTCGTTCCAACCTGGAATATACTGCTTCCGGTAGTCCCCAGGATTGCCTTCGTTGCTGCACTTGTCATAACCCCCACATGCTTCTCAATTTTTTTTGCTTTTCGTGGAGACCAGCCAAGACATTTGTCCAGATTTTTAGCAAATACATCCCACTTTGTTTTGCTGAAGTTCCATTTAGGTCGAGGAAAGGATGATATGAGATACTTGTCCCTATTTGAATCAGGATTGGACAGTGTTGGCTGTGTGGGAAGTCTTGTAATAGGAACCGCAAGCTTTGGAAAGATAGTTCATTCTCATTAGTTCTTACAAAGCGTAGATCGGGATTATACTCCAGTCTCCAAGCTGCTGGTACAAATGTTCCTTCATCCTTGGCACCAAACATCAAATATAAGCCACTGTCCTGTGTCCAGTTCACAAAGACCTCATCAGTTTCATCAGTTTCCTTGTGCTTCCATTGAGTATGGTGACTGTCAAAATCTCTGAGGTATATGACGGGGTGACGTGATACCAAGATGACCTGTGAAGGCCAAGAGATGGCTGGAGGTTTTTTACTGTAACTTCGTGGATGTCACTGAGATCTGACTCACAGCATAGATGTGCATTCTTGATTGACGATCGTTGCCACTCCATAAGCACGATGGTACGTGGCTCCTATTAAGTCAAAGCCTGAAATTTTTCCTCTCTCATTCATTTTCTCTTCATTTTCAGTATGTCAGTATACAACATCGATGTTGTATTTTGATAAAATCTTCTGTAAAACATGGCGTTTTGATTTACTTATGCCGTCAGTATGGATTAGACAGATCTTGATAACAGGTCAAAGATTATAGCTGGAGGGTCCTGGGAAGAACCTTGCGAGTCCACATCTTGTAACAAATTTATTTTAGCCGGGAGATCTTTGAGATAATCTGGCAGCATCTGCTTCTGCGCTGTCCCCGCCCCACTGATGAGTTTTATTATTTGCGTAGTTCGGCTCTGTCTTAATGTTGACTAAATTCGTCGAGTGATAAAAGGGACGGTGCAGCTGATGAAGAAAATGTCGCCTATGGCAATCATTCACCAGTAACTGACGTTGTCTGACTGCTTCTCGTAATAACTCTTATTCAGAACTCCTTTGTTACAATAGTTACAGTGATTTATTTCTGATACCTATGTACAGTCGGCTCTTGAGGTACCGCCTACTGCGTTACCGGCCGTTAAATTGCTTCTTCCTACTTTCGCTGTTATACACCAAGTTCCTCATTATACATTCTTCGTTTTTTTCCTCCGAAGTCCAACAACCGCCTCGGAGTATCCCGCTGCCACGACTCTGGACCCCCATGTAGCGACGCCATCAGCCTCACTGTGTTTGCTCCATGGCGGCCCGCTACTTGCCGCGTCAACGAAAGTCCGCGCCGGTTGCTGGCTCGGTGTCTGAATTATCTGCACATATAAAAACCAAATATTTCCGCAGTATTTATGCACATAACTAACAAATCCTAACCCGCAACTCAATTTTATCGTGTAATTAGAATTTGTGCTAGGCCAGGAGCGGTAGATGGCGCATGCAACAGACCACTTGTCGTCTGTTACACCACACATCCCTCCTGTAGCCCCGGCCTACACAAAACCTTTGACATTAACTATATACAAAATTATAATAATTATATAACCTTAAACTCTGCCTTCCATAGACTATCTCGATTACTTGCTGCATGTCTGTGTATTATTTCCCATGTAGTATTTCTTACCTTTACCATACCTACTTAATATACAGGGTGATTCAAAAAGAATACCACAACTTTAGGAATTTAAAACTCTGCAACGACAAAAGGCAGAGCTAAGCACTATCTGTCGGCGAATTACGGGAGCTATAAAGTTTCATTTAGTTGTACATTTGTTCGCTTGAGGCGCTGTTGACTAGGCGTCAGCGTCAGTTGATGCTAAGATGGCGACCGCCCAACAGAAATCTTTTTGTGTTATTGAGTACGGCAGAAGTGAATCGACGACAGTTGTTCAGTGTGCATTTCGAATGAAGTGTGGTGTTAAACCCCCTGATAGGTGGTGTATTAAACGTTGGTATAAACAGTTTACAGAGAATGGGTGTTTGTGCAAAGGGAAAAGTTCTGGACGGCCGAGAACGAGTGATGAAAATGTAGCACGCATCCAGCAAGCATTTGTTCGCAGCCCAGGAAACTCGACTCGCAGAGCTAGCAGAGAGCTGCAAATTCCACAATCAACTGTATGGAGAGTCCTACGGAAAAGGTTAGTTATGAAACCTTATCGTCTGAATTTGGTTCAAGCACTGTCTGCAGCTGATAAGATTAAAAGAATCGATTTCTGTGATTTTATCCTTGCTCAAATGGAAACAGATGAATCTTTCGTTTCAAAGATTGTGTTTAGTGATGAAGCAACTTTCCACACTAACGGGAAAGTCAACCGTCACAATGTCTGTATATGGGGCACTGAGAATCCGCGGGAAACAACTCAGTATGAACGTGACTCGCCTAAGGTGAACGTTTTCTGTGCCATTTCAGCCAATAAAGTTTTTGGTCCCTTTTTCTTCGAAGGTGCTACTGTAACTGGACTACAGTATCTGGAGATGTTAGTGAATTGGCTGTTCCCTCAGCTCGAACAAGAAGCACAACAATTCATATTTCAGCAGGATGGAGCGCCACCACATTGGCACTTACCTGTCCGTAACTACCTGAACGTCAACTACCCGAGGCGATGGATCGGCCGCCAGGCAGCCCGTGACAGACCACTTCATCACTGGCCTCCAAGAAGCCCTGATCTTACCCCCTGCGATTTTTTCTTATGGGGGTATGTTAAGGATATGGTGTTTCGGCCACCTCTCCCAGCCACCATTGATGATTTGAAACGAGAAATAACAGCAGCTATCCAAACTGTTACGCCTGATATGCTACAGAGAGTGTGGAACGAGTTGGAGTATCGGGTTGATATTGTTCGTGTGTCTGGAGGGGGCCATATTGAACATCTCTGAACTTGTTTTTGAGTGAAAAAAAAACTTTTTAAATACTCTTTGTAATGATGTATAACAGAAGGTTATATTATGTTTCTTTCATTAAATACACATTTTTAAAGTTGTGGTATTCTTTTTGAATCACCCTGTATAAAGTCTATTTATTTATTATTTGTTTCATTAATCATTCTTATAGCACAATGTCTATCATATTATTGTCTCAAATTCTAAGTCATTATAGCTTCATGAACTAGAGTCCTTAATTACTAATCACACTGTTTACTTTTCCTTACACCCCTTTTCTCATCATAACGATTACACCTATATGTGAACTTTGCTCTACTTCTGAATATGAAAATATTGTCATAATTACTTCAACCTTAAATGGTTATACTTTACATTCTTCTTTGTTCCTAGTTTGTTCAACTCATTTTCATACACCTATTACTAGTATACACACTTTAGTGACCAGTTGACTTATAACAATACATTATACTCATTATTAATTTTACTAATTATTGGTTTTCATAGCTTAATTGTACTATACAAAGGTTGCTTTGTATTAATTGCTGTAGACATTGAGGAATAGGTACAGCTGTTAAAAAAATATTTCTGCTAACGAGATATATTATATCATCATTATTACTGTCAATCATCTTTCACAGCTAATATGGAGGCCAATTTGCCTGTCAGTTAATTCAATTCATCTGTTAATATATTCATGGTGGTGGATAACCGTTCTACACATGGCATTATATCCCTAACAAATCGAGAGCCCTGCTCTTCTGGATCCTGATACCATCTTGCCCTAACTATATGATAGCCCTGCCCTTCGTCTTTAAATAATATTAGCCTCTAGCTCTTTTGCTTTAATTTTTAATTACGGTTGTTACCAGTCAACTACATAATGATGTCCAAGTATCTACACTCCTGATACTCCTCCCGTTAAGGAGACATCATTACGTGTATTATTAACAGTGTGCACAAGCTTGATCATATAAATCCTATATCCCCAAATAATAAAAAAAATTCACAAAGAGACATACCCACTTCCTCAGTCAGTAAAGAACTTAGAAAAATATAAAAAAACTATGTATCCATGTTTACTATGAATAGCTATCGTCTTCTTTAATGACTGGCTTTATATGTTCCACATTGTAAAATCCTATATCTTTACCTGTTACATGATCTATTAGGATCATTCTCCCCCACGGCTTGATATGTAGTGACTGCTAAATTGTGCCTCACTTCAACAAGAAAAATGTTTAGAATCAGATATGAATATACGAGTAATAGCAGGCATTAACAACGCACAAAGTCAAAAGTCTGCCTATTTCCTGGCAAAATATAATGGCAACAAACTACTTCACACAAATCATTTCAGTTTGTGAGGGAAAATGATGATTGCATTATGTCACTTAACTGGGGAAAGCACTAATCAGAAGAATATGGGGTTGGTCCTGAAAATTTTGTACGTTAGTCACCTCTTTTTACCATGCAGTCACACATCCTACCATGTACACCATTTAAAATCATTGCTTACTGGTGAGCCTTTGCATTACATAGACCATGGTATCCGTAAGAAATGGTATTTAGAGGGCAGAAGGACTCTCCTTCATATCATTTTTATAATTTTAACCTAAATTTTTCATATTGTAAAAGCGGGTGTAAGCATGTTTGTGAATTTTGCTAATAACTCGTATAATACTGCACTGAGACGTGGCAAAAGGAGGGTAATGGCGGTGGTATTATTCTAACAATACAGATACATGTGCAGGTAGCCTTAATTTTGAATGGCGGTTTCAGTACTTAACATGGATTCAGTAGCATGGGGCATCACAGCAAGTATTCAAGGGTGAGCAGCAGTGTGCCTGGGGTCTTCCACCTTTCGTCTTTGGCCGGTGGCTCTCCATCGTTGGAGGCTTCATCTGTGCATCTGCTTAGCTGCAGTCGGTATGGTTTGGGAGGGGAAGAAGCCGCGCTACTTAGACATTTAAACCTTGTTTGTGTGCTAATCGATTGATTTAGAATAATTTTACAGAGCAGGGGTTCATACTTTGTCTTTTCATTCAACTTACAATAGTTTTGGGTGAACACAGGCTCATACTTTTAAGTTGTCGCTGGACTTAGAATATTTGACAGTGATAATGGCTATTATGGACCACTTTTTGTACATTTGTGATGTTATGTGTCCCAGGTCATTGACTTACCCATGGCGGAACTGATCCTGTTCTGCTTTGTACCTCTCCTCCTTACTGAATTGCGTGCATACATATATACATACATACACACACACACTCACACACACACACACACACACACACACACACACACACACACACACACACAAAGGCACTCACACATGTCATGGGCGCCAGTGGCAGCATCGTCATAATTCTTATTCTTATAATGTACTCACAAAGTTTACAATGTTTTTATATTCAATATTTTTACATTTCAGCAATTATAAAAAATTACATTCATTGTTTTTTTTACATAGGCTATTGTTATTTTACATTTCAACACCGTCTATTAGATACACTCCAGGCACATTCAGAGTTTAAACTGAACAATGATTTTCAGCAATTAAAATGGAGAACTACATCTCCATCGATAAGACTAATTCACGATCATGAGTAAGGAGTATTTGAATTCGCGTCAGTTCAGTTACAATATTTAGTTTACACATATTTTTCGGGTAATTACATTATTTTCAGGTACTTAAGTTATTCCCATTTTTCAGGTATTTACAATAAATGAACAAACAGTAGTGAGTTCACGCAACAGTGCTTACTTTATCAGCAAATATGGAACGCTTATCATCCTTTCCCGAAAGTGCTAATTTGCACCGCTTTACGCTCTAGACTGAGTATAGCTTAGAACGAATTACATACTGCATAATCGATTTTTCACTATCATTTAACGCACATTCCCCGTAATCATCAATCCTAAGTTCCATAGCTAATTAGCGTTTCGCACGTTTTTCTCTGTGCATTACGCATTGCACCTCAGTTTTCGAAAACTACACTTTCGTTGTCGCAAGTCAGTTCTAAGTCTTTTGTAATACCCTCCCCTGAATTCGTCTTTCAATATACCCAGGATTTCATTTGACTGACATCTGGGATGATGTAAACGTTGTTAGGATAACAACCGATGCACATCATTTGTAGTATCATCATAAATATTTGAGGTGGGTACGTGGTATCCCTGGTTGTGTAACACATTTTTACATTTTCATCCAGACCTCTTCAGCATATATACATAATGACAAACTGTAAGCGGCGTCTTGGAAATATCTAAAGTTGTCATTCCCACTGCTACTGGCTTATCAAGCATTACATTAAATCTGCTTAATTTAGTTGCAACCAAATTTTTATTAAGTATGACACTATACTTAAAATTCGGTTTTGCAATCAGAGCAGCGGCTCTGTATGTACCGCCGTCCGTTACTAGCTTCACGTCACTCAAACGTTCGTACGTTTTGCGCAATTGTGTTGCAAAGGCTATTATTCATGAGTTTGAGGGAATTTATTTTGAAAACGGTCTTTGCATTTTTGTGTTTATCAGTATTAATACGTATATGCTGTTTCATCCAGAAAGCTTGACAGAATAACAATATCTGATGAACGTTGCTTAGAATAAGATTAATCTTCGGCTACTGCTTTAAATTTCTGTGGTGAATCACATAGCATCTCTATCGTACAACATGTAAATGAGCTTCTTTGGAACTCCAGGCTTTTTTATGCTAGATGATGGTATAATTTTCCCTGGGGTTAATGGTAGATCAGAGTGAAGTCCACATAAAGTTTTGGGGTACTTAAGATCCCTTCCTGAAATGTAGCCTATGTCCCTATCATCAAGTGTGCTCCTATATCAAGCTCATGGATATCCACACAGAATCAGAGAGTGGTAGGTATTATATCACCGCCCATTTGTACAGATTGTTAGCATCGAGATACGTAGGACTCAGCCCTATTTTCCTCATAGTCAGCCATACACTCATTGCTTGCCCCTGCAAGTTTGTGTGAGCAGTGAGTAGTACCATCTCCGATGCCCTCTCAGCAAACTGTAACTGCTCAGTATCATCAACAAGTTTCAATACTGCTTTAGAATTATTCGCACAGCGCCCCCCGCCAAGCCGCGTACAGCAATGTAATAAACAGGACCTCACTCGCACGTCTTAAGACGAAGACCGCGAAAGTAAGAAGCAGCACATCAATTTTCAATAATCATAAATCGAAGTAGTCTGGAGTTGCTTAACACTTTAATACTTCCCATACACTTCAGGCTCTTTGGTACTTGTTATTGTTTCGCCTGTTAACAAACTTTCAAAGTTTTCGATTGATTCTAACTGATTCCAGTATAATCGATTCGTTGTTCACATACTCATATGGGAAAATTCCCTTCTGATTAACTAAACTAACCTCTCGATCGTTAGGGGATAAAGTCCTCATTATCTTGAGTTCATCTGATTTTAGGTATGATACACACTTTTCAAGGGAATAAATCGAGAAATTTACCGAATCAATAAATCAAAAACTCATACTGCAGTATCGCTCTTCAGGCAACTCTGCAATACTCACAGAACGTTTATATTTCTCCAATTTCGACGACAGAATAGAAATGCAACCTGGATTTCATTTAATTTCTTCATTGCTATCTGGTATCTTTCAGAATCAAGAAATACATTTCATATTACCCAGACTGTGGAATACAGCGAGGACTATAATTCACATGCGACTGGGATGTGGTGCACCTCGGAACGCATCGGTGACATGGCAGTTATCTCTGTGTTTTACATCCTCCTCCTCAAACTGTTCCTGGAAATTATGACAAATCTCCTCAAGACTCATTACCATCCTTCTATTTTGCAATAAAAACCTATTTACAGTCTGCAGTTGCATAGAGCTGTTCAGTGAAACTTCGCTACCTCTATCAATTTATACAAAGTAAACTCGGAATATTCCTGGTCATAGCTGCAGTGTACGTAGTAGGCTATGCTGAATGATTATGCAAATATACCTGATCAGTATGCAAACCAGACTCCCTGCCACAACTGCAACTACCGTCTGGTTCTGATATGCATTCTGCATCTGCATAATTTACGAAACGCAGTAACAGTTTCTTGCTGGCATTTATAAATTTTAAAAACTCGTTCTGCCACTAGGTGTGACACTGGTGACTGGTTTAAACTGTGCACAGTCAACTAAATGTGCATCTAACTTTCCCCTGCAATGAAAATAGGACAGACGCCGTTCATAAACTACAGTGTAATGCTGATCACCAGTAACACCACTACTTGCGAACCTCAGCAAGTTTTTATGCAGTAGAAATGACATATATCTTTCTGATCAACCTACAACATCAATAAATATACATGCTTGTGAAATGTAGATGTACAACTCAGAATTCTAGGTAATTTCCCTTGTCTTCCACAACCATCCATTCAAAATCTGAATATTATTAGAGACGTTTCCGTTTTGTTTCTCGAAAATGTGTACACGTTTCAGATTTTCAGGGAACAGTATGTTGGCAAAGCTTTTTGTGTTTACGTGTGGTCAGTATTCACACTCGCAGTTTTGCCGGACATAAACAAGCCAAAATCGACCATCTAAAACAAGCATTTGACTTACAATTTATTACCGTGTTTTCACCTGCTATCACCTTGGGCAGTTTCGTGTCTAGTCCTGCATAAAACCTTTATTTTGATCCATGTTTATAAGCAGATGAACTACTTCCTTCAACTCGCAGCTAGAACATGTCTCTTGAAAAGTCTCCAGTTTCTTCAACAGATTATCAATCATCTCTAATTTCGGATGGCATTTAACTCATATTCTTTGTACTATTGTACGTCTGTTTTACTTCACCTGACTTCATCAAGACAAAGCTGTAGGCTAGTGAAAAACTGATTTAGCCGGCTCCGGAAGAGATATAACATTTCATCGGTGTTCAGGCCCCCAGCAAAAATTCTTCAGCTCATGAGGCCTGTGAAGGACGATCTAGGGCTTAGAACGCCTGGAGTGTACAAAATACCATGTCAGTGTGGCTGTTACTACGTCGGCCAAACAGTACGCACTGTGGAGCAACGCCGGACAGAACACGAGAGGTGCTTACGCCTACGCTATCCAGAAAAATCAGCCGTGGCGGAACACGCCTTAGAAAATGGACACCGAATTCTATTCGACGAAACATCTGTCGTAATGAAGACGAAAGGATTTTGGGATAGTGTCATAAAAGAAGCTATTGAAATAAAAACCTCTGAAAACACCATCAACAAGGACGGAGGTTTGCAGCTCAGCACAGCCTGGGACCCGGCTATCGCGATGATAAAACGGGAGCGACGGACGCGGAATGAAAACATTACCATATATGGCGAGGAAGAGAGCACCAGTGACGTCACAGCCAGCAGAACAGCTATATACGAGGCGGCCACGGCGACACAGCAGTCAGTCTTACCACTTGACAATGACCGGGGAGAGCTCGGTCGAAAGCTCGTGGGATTTTAACCACCTGACGCGGCTGGAAGCCCGAGACAATTTTATTGATTTTAAGAGGTTGGTTAATTAGACGCTTTTTGGTCTATAAAGTGTGAAAAAGATATCCAGGAAATGTCTAGTCTCCTGAAATCGAACCCTATTAGCTATCGCACCCGTAGATATTCGTTTTCTACATGCAAACTCGACAACAGCCCTTTGAAAAGCATCTAATTTAATGCGTTTTACTGCTAGTTCATCCATTATTACTAATACAGTAAAGGCTCAAAGTCATAAACAATTACGAGAGCTTTCTCCGTCAGTGGTCTCGGTCTTCATCGGTCGGACACCAGCCGCGGAGGATTTTCCACGATCGACAGTCGGCTGTGCTTTCGAGTCACTACCCTACCTCCGACAGCTTGCAGACTCTACAATAATGAATGCCAAAGCGCAGGCCTCGCAAAAGGTAGCCCTGTTGATCCGTAGATATGACAAGGTAAACATGCCTGCAGGAGAAGAGAAAAGATTGTAAGAGGCTTTGTGAATGAACTGCATAAGCCAATAAATTCACTAGTGACATTGTGATGTGGCTTTCTAGCATGTGAAACTGATCTCGAAAATGAGTTTTACTTCACGGGCCGAATCTAGTAAAATCTTTCACATACAATACATCTTTGTGTCACCCAACAGTTCCCGTCGAAGAGTGATGTTGGATAAACTGAGCATAGAGCGAAAAAAAAGCAATCATTTGGATAATATAAGTGGTATCACTTTGCACAGTTGACATAGATTTATACTGCTTTTCAGGCAGCAGTGTTTTCAAACTGTCCCGCAGCGTCCACACCTCAGCAGATGCCACACGCTGCTGTCAGAAGTCCCCACACAGGCAGATCACTCTCGCAATTAAGTCTCAATAAGACATGCTGCCTACCATATCTTTTCTGTGACGCAGTTCATATTTCTTCGATCAAATAAGCAGTCGTCTCTATATTAAAGGCTTGTCACATTCGTTCTGTGACAGAGTAGGTAAATTACACGCTGTGGAGACGAGAGAGTATCCCTGGCACTGGGCTGTTGTGCTTCACGGCAGACCTGATAATTTTGAAGTAAGAGATTAGTAACCATATGTGATATTCATCTGTAGACAACAAATATTATTCGTGGCGTAAGTGGATAAATATCAGTGCTCAATCAGATTTTTAAAATTTTCACAGCATATCAAGTACCATGTAGTAATTTCAATTAACAACAGTTGCTCGTAGACGATGCAGAGTTGTCAATGTCGACGTGTAAGCAACCTTGGATTTTACGAGATGGTGGAGCAGACACAGATTATCGGTGACATGGGACCTAACAGGTTAGAGCGTAAACGGAATGTACTGATTTATCCGACACAGTGCACCTGTGTCATGCTAGCGGTCTAGAAGTAGGTAGCTACTCGATAATTTGCAAGATATTTCTTGATCAATTTCTTTGGTACTTATCATTGTTAAGTTTCCCCAACACGTCTACAGATCCATTAATTTAGACTTCCAGTGCAGTTCCATGCGGTGCCATTTAATCAACACCTGTGGTGTTGATAATATTAAAGTAAAAATATTGTACCAGCCTTGTCCGCTATTGGTTCGCACAGTCCAAGTTCGGATGAAATTAGCTGACTTCGGGAAATGAGTCTTTTATAAAAATCTACTGTCTTGGGAGTATGTGGGTGGCAACCACATGGGCCCTTAGCTAAGTCTGCCATTACTCCCACTTACTTGTGTCAGGGTTCTTCTGTTTTCTTTCCTATCGGCCTCCCTTGCCCAACTCTTTTGACTCCGATGGTATTAGGTTTCAAGGACTGAAGGTGTCTTTCATTTCTCTTTTCTATTCTTCAACAATCAAAGGTTGGCAAAGAAGCCCGGAGTCTGCTCAGGCTGCCGACACCTGTTTGCAGAAACAAAACACTGGTAAATGTTCACTGACATTTGAGAAATCAATCAGACCGCAAGGATTTCACTGCAGCTCTGCCAACAAAACCTACCCCCACATCCTAGAAGGCATGAGTCGTGCGACCCCCTAGGCAATGTATGACACACAGTGGACACAGGCTACAAAGCCAATGGGAGAGCATGAAAGGTGAACTTATTTCTGGTGCCTTTAAATAACCGGAACATATCAGCTAAGGTAGACAACCCCGAAAGAAAATCCTGGTCCTCCTAGAAGGGGGTTAAGCGGATGGCTGGTAACCAACTCTCAGAAAACACAGACTACTTCCAGTACCCTAACGAGCCTCAGAAACAGGACGGTGTCAAAGGTAAATGACAAGGCTATGAAAAAGGACAAACGAAAATGGATAAATGCACACATCAAAGCAGCAACCTGGAATGTGAGAGGAATTTCCAAAAGGAGGTAGAACTAGTAAATATACTGTTGTTGTTGTTGTCTTCAGTCCTGAGACTGGTTTGATGCAGTATATACTAAGCGACATGGATATCAGTGGTGTAGCACTCACAGAAACTAAAAAGAAATTAAGAGGAAATAAATATGTAAGGGAGTACATTATGTTCTATAGTGGTATTGAACAACATAAAGGAGCAGGAAAAGGTGTAGCACTACTCCTGCATAAAAAATGGGAAAAAGACATTCAAGATTGTACATACATAAGTGAAAGAATACTTACAGTCAGGCTGAAACTGATATGGGGCAGTGCCACCTTAATAAATGAATATGCACCTGAAGAAGGGAAAAAAGATGAGTTGAAAGCTTCTATGAAGAATTACAGAAGTCTCTGAGTAAGTACAGTGCTACTGATCAAATTACTATGATCCGTGATTTCAATGCCAGAACAGGAACTATCCCGGTAACAGTTGTTATACGTCCGTTTGGAGAATCAATATGTAATGAAAATGGAAAATTACTAAGATATTTTGCCACTTACAACAATTTAAAAATCACAAATTCACTTTTCGAGAAAAAGGATATACACAAATATACTTGGGCCAGCAGAGGTCTTACATCAATCATTGATTACATCTTAATAAATGATAAGCTAGCAGTCCAAGTAAGGGATACAAGAGTTTATAGAGGAGATATAGGATAATATCATTTCTTACTAATCTCCTGAATAGATCTTTTTACAAAATGAAAGAAAACAACTAAACAAGTAACAAACCAACAAGATAAGCGTTTATAAGGTATACTTGCTTGAAGAGGACAGTATCAGACACCTGTACCAAAGGAGATTAAATGAATAACTAGCAACCTTACAAACTAAAGACAATATAGAAGAAGTATGGCAAACTCTGAAGAATACTGTATGCAGAGTAGCTAGAAGAAGCTCTCGGTAAAAAGCAAACAATACGGAAAAGAAAAGGCCTAAAAATTTGGAATGAGGATATAACGAAAGCTGTCAAAGAAAGACAGGATGCATATATAAAATACTTAAGCGACTCCACTATTGAGAACAAACGATACTATAAGGAGAAAATAACACCAAATGCTTAGGAAGGAAAGCACATCAGGAACACTGGGATAGGTTTATTTCTATACCGAACATGCTATCCATGGAAGACAACAAATAGCATATAAGGTTTTAAAAACCTTAAACATAACAGAACGAGAGAAGATACAAATAAATAGTACTGAAGAAGAACAGTGGATAAATCATTACAGCTAATTGTGGTATGATCATAGAGCACGAAAAAATGAAATTGAACAACTAGACGAGAAAGGATTCGATCAAATACAGTCTGATGAATTAACATCTGCACTAAGACTGCTTAAGAAAAGAAAAGTAACTGGCAAAAACGGCATTAATGCTGAATTATTAAAATGTGGAGGAATGATGCTACACCAACGAATGCTAAATCTCTTCAACGAATGCTGGAAGAAGAAGAGTATTCCCAAAGACTGGAAAAAAGTTAGAGTGATATCAACTTTTAAAAGATGGGATAAAAGCCTATGGAGTAATTACAGAGGAATGAGTTTACTGGACTCCGCATACAAGGTCTACGCCAAGATTTTAAATACAAGACTTAAAAACATAGCAGCAGCACTACTGCATGAGGAACAAATGGGTTTTAGGAAAGAATGCTCCACAATAGATGCAGTTTTTATACTACAGCAGATAATAGAAAAACAGAGAGATTATAATAAAGCAACACACATTGCTTTTATTAACTTTAAAAAGGTTTTGAGAATGTAAATAACAGAAACTTTGAGAAAAAATGAGGAATTGCGGCTGTCCAAAGCATCTAGTAAATGCAATAAAAAGTTCATATCAAGACACAAATATCATTCTAGATCTCAATGGTAAAACAACTAATGAGATACCAACTAACAAAGGGGTACGACAAGGGTGCTGCCATCTCTCCAACTTTGTTCAACATCTACATTAATGAAATAATACACATATGGAAACCAGAATTTCAGAAAAGCATCTAACTAGACAGGAACATTCTTTTAAATAATTTACTATGTACTGATGATGAACTGATCCTAGCAGATAAGGAAGACGGCCTTCAGAAAAGAATCTACTTGCTAAAACAAATAAGTGAAAAATTTAACATGGAAATTTCAAAAGAAAAAACCTAAGACAATGACTTTCATGGCGAAAGAACCAGTCAGAACCAAAATAGTGATAGATGGGAAGATTTTAGAGTAAGTAAACCATTTCAATAACCTTGGATGTGAAATGACATATGGCTACAGCAGACATATTGAAATTAAGCTCAGTGAATTCAGCCGGGTATGTGGAACAATTAACAGAATCCTAAAAGGCAAAACCAGGAAAGACGCCCAAATTAAATTTTACAAAACTGTTGCAGTTCCCACACTGCTCTATGGAAGTGAGACCGGGGTGATTACCAAGACTCAAGAAAGCCGGATTCAAGCCCAAGAAATGAAATTCCTTGGAGGTGTTAAAGGTTGCACAAGAGAAGACAGGCTAATAAATCAAGATATTGGAGAAGAACTGCAAATCTTTAGCCTTAATCATAAAATTCGAGAGTACAGAAGAAAACGGAACTTCCCTTAAAAGGCAAGAAATTATGAGTGCATGGGAGAAGAGACAGAGGAAGACCCCGACAGAGATGGGTACCGTAACAGGCAATTCCTGCCTAATAACTGAAGAGAAGATGAGATGAGATAAAAATCTGATATGGGGTAATAATAATCACCATGATCTGGGGTGGGGTGTTAATGGTAATCAACATTTGGAGCAATGGCAGTCACCGTTTGGGATAGTGGCAGTTGGGTGGTCTACTGTTTGGGGGAACGGCAGTCACGGTGATCAAGGGGTAGCGTGCAGGTCGGTGGCGCTTTCGAATACGCGCGTCGCCGGTTACGCCGCCGCGTTTCCTGCATCCGCCACCGCGGCACGAGGGCGCTGGTGTGCCCCGAACGATTACGCCGCTGCCAATGAGGTGCACGCATCCCCTCTCTGGAGCTCCAGCGGCAAGTGTACTCCAGTTCGAACATGTACGCACTGACCCCATTTTGCGTGTTTGCCAGTGGAATAACATTTACAGACTTCCATAGCGGCCAGGGCTCGACATCTTACGAAGAAATATTGTATTGGAGAGTGACATATTTCTAAATCTTTTGTATCTGTGTATATGTCTACTTTCACATCTACTGTTAGCAGCTACGCTGCAACCACAGCAATAAAGTTTTGTGTTATTTTTACTATTTCATATTAGGTGTAGAACAAATTAATATCTGAATTCTCTGTTCACGAACAGCATCTGTTCCTCGCTCCTGCATTCACTTCAGAACCACACACCGTGCAAAGGAAGACATAAGAAAGAGGTAGTGATCATTTCAAACAGTTAATGCTAAATCAGTATTCGCCATTTTGCTATTTTGAAAGCCTACAGTATTTTACTTCCCCCATGTACCATGGACCTTGCCGTTGGTGGGGAGGCTTGCGTGCCTCAGCGATACAGATGGCCGTACCGTAGGTGCAACCACAACGGAGGGGTATCTGTTGAGAGGCCAGACAAACATGTGGTTCCTGAAGAGGGGCAGCAGCCTTTTCAGTAGTTGCAGGGGCAACAGTCTGGATGATTGACTGATCTGGCCTTTTAACATTAACCAAAACGGCCTTGCTGTGCTGGTACTGCGAACGGCTGAAAGCAAGGGGAAACTACAGCCGTAATTTTTCCTGAGGACATGCAGCTTTACTGTATGATTAAATGATGATGGCGTCCTCTTGGGTAAAATATTCCGGAGGTAAAATAGTCCCCCATTCGGATCTCCGGGCGGGGACTACTCAAGAGTACGTCGTTATCAGGAGAAAGAAAACTGGCATTCTACGGATCGGAGCGTGGAATGTGAGATCCCTTAATCGGGCAGGTAGGTTAGAAAATTTAAAAAGGGAAATGGATAGGTTAAAGTTAGATATAGTGGGAATTAGTGAAGTTCGGTGGCAGGAGGAACAAGACTTTTGGTCAGGTGAATACAGGATTATAAATACAAAATCAAATAGGGGTAATGCAGGAGTAGGTTTAATAATGAATAAAAAAAATAGGAGTGCGGGTTAGCTACTACAAACAGCATAGTGAACGCATTATTGTGGCCAAGATAGACACAAAGCCCATGCCTACTACAGTAGTACAAGTTTATATGCCAACTAGCTCTGCAGATGATGAAGAAATTGATGAAATGTATGACGAGATAAAAGAAATTATTCAGGTAGTTAAGGGAGACGAAAATTTAATAGTCATGGGTGACTGGAATTCGTCAGTAGGAAAAGGGAGAGAAGGAAACATAGTAGGGGAATATGGATTGGGGGGAAGAAATGAAAGAGGAAGCCGCCTTGTAGAATTTTGCACAGAGCATAACTTAATCATAGCTAACACTTGGTTCAAGAATCATAAAAGAAGGTTGTATACCTGGAAGAATCCTGGAGATACTAATAGGTATCAGATAGATTATATAATGGTAAGACAGAGATTTAGGAACCAGGTTTTAAATTGTAAGACATTTCCAGGGGCAAATGTGGATTCTGACCACAATCTATTGGTTATGAACTGCAGATTGAAACTGAAGAAACTGCAAAATGGTGGGAATTTAAGGAGATGGGACCTGGATAAACTGAAAGAACCAGAGGTTGTAGAGAGTTTCAGGGAGAGCATAAGGGCACAATTGACAGGAATGGGGGAAAGAAATACAGTAGAAGAAGAATGGGTAGCTCTGAGGGATGAAGTAGTGAAGGCAGCAGAGGATCAAGTAGGTAAAAAGACGAGGGCTAAGAGAAATCCTTGGGTAACAGAAGAAATATTGTATTTCATTGATGAAAGGAGAAAATATAAAAATGCAGTAAATGAAGCAGGCAAAAGGGAATACAAACGTCTCAAAAATGAGATCGACGGAAAGTGCAAAATGGCTAAGCAGGGATGGCTAGAGGACAAATGTAAGGATGTAGAGGCTTGTCTCACTAGGGGTAAGATAGATACTGCCTACAGGAAAATTGAAGATACCTTTGGAGAGAAGAGAACCACTTGTATGAATATCAAGAGCTCAGATGGCAACCCAGTTCTAAGCAAAGAAGGGAAGGCAGAAAGGTGGAAGGAGTATATAGAGGGTTTATACAAGGGCGATGTACTTGAGGACAATATTATCGAAATGGAAGAGAATGTAGATGAAGATGAAATGGGAGATAAGATACTGCGTGAAGAGTTTGACAGAGCACTGAAAGACCTGAGTCGAAACAAGGCCCCGGGAGTAGACAACATTCCATTAGAACTACTGATGGCCTTGGGAGAGCAAGTCATGACAAAACTCTACCATCTGGTGAGCAAGATGTATGAGACAGGCGAAATACCCACAGACTTCAAGAAGAATATAATAATTCCAATACCAAAGAAAGCAGGTGTTGACAGATGTGAAAATTACCGAACAATCAGTTTAATAAGTCACAGCTGCAAAATACTAACGCGAATTCTTTACAGACGAATGGAAAAACTGGTAGAAGCGGACCTCGGGGAAGATCAGTTTGGATTCCGTAGAAATGTTGGAACACGTGAGACAATACTAACCTTACGACTTATCTTAGAAGAAAGATTAAGAAAAGGCAAACCTACGTCTCTAGCATTTGTAGACTTAGAGAAAGCTTTTGACAACGTTAACTGGAATACTCTCTTTCAAATTCTGAAGGTGGCAGGGGTAAAATACAGGGAGCGAAAGGCTATTTACAATTTGTACAGAAACCAGATGGCAGTTATAAGAGTCGAGGGGCATGAAAGGGAAGCAGTGGTTGGGAAAGGAGTGAGACAGGTTGTAGCCTCTCCCCGATGTTATTCAATCTGTATATTGAGCAAGCAGTAAAGGAAACAAAAGAAATATTCGGAGTAGGTATTAAAATTCATGGAGAAGAAGTAAAAACTTTGAGGTTCGCCTATGACATTGTAATTCTGTCAGAGACAGCAAAGGACTTGGAAGAGCAGTTGAACGGAATGGACAGTGTCTTGAAAGGAGGATATAAGATGAACATCAACAAAAGCAAAACGAGGATAATGGAATGTAGTCAAATTAAATCGGGTGATGCCGAGGGGATTAAATTAGGAAATGAGATACTTAAAGTAGTAAAGGAGTTTTGCTATTTAGGGAGTAAAATAACTGATGATGGTCGAAGTAGAGAGGATATAAAATGTAGACTGGCAATGGCAAGGAAATCGTTTCTGAAGAAGAGAAATTTGTTAACATCGAGTATAGATTTAAGTGTCAGGAAGTCGTTTCTGAAAGTATTTGTATGGAGTGTAGCCATGTATGGAAGTGAAACATGGACGATAACCAGTTTGGACAAGAAGAGAATAGAAGCTTTCGAAATGTGGTGCTACAGAAGAATGCTGAAGATAAGGTGGGTAGATCACGTAACTAATGAGGAGGTATTGAATAGGATTGGGGAGAAGAGAAGTTTGTGGCACAACTTGACTAGAAGAAGGGATCGATTGGTAGGACATGTTTTGAGGCATCAAGGGATCACAAATTTAGCATTGGAGGCAGCGTGGAGGGTAAAAATCGTAGAGGGAGCCCAAGAGATCAATACACTAAGCAGATTCAGAAGGATGTAGGTTGCAGTAGGTACTGGGAGAAGAAGAAGCTTGCACAGGATAGAGTAGCGTGGAGAGCTGCATCAAACCAGTCCCAGGACTGAAGACCACAACAACAACAACAACAGTATTTTACATAAACATTGAGTAAAGCTTGGTAGATATTAAATTTACTGATGAGGCTACTGTATTTAACACACCCACACACTCTCTCTCTCTCTCTGTCTCTCTCTCTCTCTCTCTCTCTCTCTCACACACACACACACACACACATATATATATATATATATATATATATATATATATATATATATATATATATATATATATTATTGTGTAGGGCCCCCGTGAGGATGCAGAAGTGCCACAACACGACGTGTTGCTACACCTGCCTAATATTGTGTTGGGTCTGCGCGAGCACGCCGAAGGGCGCAACACGGCGTGGCATGGACTCGACTTATGTCTGAAGTAGTGCTGGAGGGAATTGACACCATGAATCCTGCAGGGCTGTCCATAAATCCGTTAAAGTACGAGAGGGTGGAGATCTCTTCCGAATAACACGTTGCAAGGCATCCTAGATATGCTCAGTGATGTTCATGTCTGGGGAGTCTGGTGGGCAACGGAAGTGTTTAAACTCGGAAGAGTGTTCCTGGAACCCTTCTGTAGCAATTCTGGATGTGTAGGTGTGGGGTATCGCATTGTCCAGCTGGAATTGCCCAAGTCCGTCGGAATGTACAATGGACATGAAGGGATGCAGGTGATCAGACAGGATGCTTAAGTACATGTCACATATCAGAGACGTATCTAGACGTATCAGGGATTCCATATCATGCCAACTGCACACGCCCCACACCATTCAGAGACCAGCTTGAACAGTCCCCTGCTGACGTGCAGGAACCATGGATTCATGAGGTTGTCTCCATACCTGTTCACGTTCATCCGCTCGTTACAATTTGAAACGAGATTCGTCCCTCCAGGCAACATATTTCCAGTCATCAAGGTCCAGTGTCAGTGTTGATTGGCCGAGGCAAGGCATAAGCTTTGTGTCGTGCAGTCATCAAGGGTATACGAGTGAGCTTTCGTCTCCGAAACCCCATATCGATGACGTTTTGTTGATGGCCCAACAGTGAAATCTGCAGCAATTTGCGGAAGGGTAGCACTTCTGTCGGGTTGAACGATTCTCTTCAGCAGTCGTTGGTCCCGTTCTTGCAGGATCTTTTCCCGGCCGCAATGATGTCGGGGATTTGATGTTTTACAGGATTCCTGATACTCACGGTACAGTTGTGAAATGCTCGTACGGGAAAATCCCCACTTCATCGCTACCTCGGAGATGCTGTGTCCCATCGCTCGTGCGCCGACTATAACAACACGTTCGTGTTGACTGAAACCTTGACAACCTGCCATTGTAGCAGCAGTAACCGATCTCACAACTGCGCCAGACACTTGTCTTGTGTAGGCGTTCCGACTGCAGCGCCATATTCTGCCTGTTTACATATCTTTGTATTTGAATACGCATGTCTATACCAGTTCCTTCAGAGGCAAATATGTTAATATCTTTGACTGTAACGTCTGTGAATGTTGCATATTATTTTTCTGCGGAGCTTTGAACTTGATGATATTTTTTAAACACCGTTTTAACACTACACAGTGACTGTCTGGAGGCAGGATAGGTACGAAGCACAATTTCGCCAGTTCCGCCACAGGTAGGTCAGTGGGATAGGTCACTTGACGTCACACGTGTAAACAAAGTGGTGGAAAATCGGCTTTCCTAACACTAGTAACATTGTTGGTAAACAATTTGCTGCCCCAAAGAACATTTCACTCAAACTACATAGTTCAATTTCAAAATTTCTCACAAGGGAACCTCCCCATCGCACCCCCCTCAGATTTAGTTATAAGTTGGCACAGTGGATAGGCCTTGAAAAACTGAACACAGATCAATCGAGAAAACAGGAAGAAGTTGTGTGGAACTATGAAAAAAATTAGTAAAATATACAAACTGAGTAGTCCATACGCAGATAAGCAATATCAAGGTAATTGTCAGCTTCGGTGCGCCGTGGTCCCGTGGTTAGCGTGAGTAACTACGGAACGAGAGGTCCTTGGTTCGAGTCTTCCCTCCACTGAAAATTTTACTTTCTTTGTTTTCGCAAAGTTATGATCTGTCCGTTCGTTCATTGATGTCTCTGTTCACTGTAATAAGTTTAGCGTCTGTGTTTTGCGACCGCACCGCAAAACCGTGCGATTAGTAGACGAAAGGACGTGCCTCTGCAATGGGAACCGAAAACATTTGATCGCAAGGTCATAGGTCAACCGATTCCTCCACAGGAAAACACGTCTGATATATTCTATACGACACTGATGACGGCATGTGCGTCACATGACAGGAATATGTTGTCGACCCACCTAACTTGTACACTTGGCGAATGGGTAAAAAGATTCTTCTACCTTGCCCGATTTAGGTTTTCTTGTGGATGTGATAATCACTCCCAAGAAAGTGATGAAAACATAAGAGTTTGTCACATAAACTGAAAATAAAAAATTAGACTTTTCACTCGAGGGAAGACTTGAACCTAGGACCTCTCGTTCCGTAGCTACTCTCTCTAACCACGGGACCACGGCGCTCCGGAGCTAACAATCACATTGATATTGCTTATCTTCGCATGGACTACTCAGTTTGTATATTTTACTAATTTTTTTCATAGTTCCACACAACTTCTTCCTGTTTTCTCGATTGATCTGTGTTCAGTTTTTCAAGGCCTATCCACTGTGCCAACTTATAACTAAATCTGAGGGGGGTGCGATGGGGAGGTTCCCTTGTCAGTTAACTTTCGAGTCGCAAAGTAAATGGAAAACAAGAGCTCGAAAATGGCAAGAAATTCTGGCAAGTCCACTTGTACGGCGAGCTGCAGAAAAGTTCTCAGAAAGGAGGTTGCGCACATTCACAGGTTGACAGTAGCTGTTGCCAACAACAAATCCGATAAGGTTAGTCTTTCTGCAGGTGGAGGCACAGGTAAGGACAAGACGGAAAGAGAAAGACCTTTCACTAACAAAGAAGTAACAGAAAGATTGACTTTCCCCAAAAGTAGGCGCAAACGAGTGAAACAAACAGCACTGCCACCGTCCAGTCGTGGTCTACAGACCTGTCTTCATTATCGTAGTGGCAAGGTAAGTACCTGACAACGGCAGGTGCACACTTGCCTTCCATATCGTGCAAGCAACTGGCGTTGTCTATGATTTTCGAATTTGTTCCTATTACAGTTGAACGATATGTGTACTTCTGAAATTTTCGGATAAACGCCTTTCAAACGATATAATTCTCTGAATTTCAGTTTCTTCTAAGTTTTGCTAGAGTGATGTGCTAGACACTAATGTAAAAACATTATGGTTGTTACATTAGCACATTTTACGTATTTGAATACATTTATAATTAAACTACCAGGTATCGGAGGCAAATTAAAATTGGATATGGCGGCTAGTTACATTTTTGGAGATGGGAGCGGGAGGCAGTAACAAACCGTGAGCGGGTGCTGACGTACGTATGCTCTTTGGCCGAAGTCTTCCGATTGTTGACGATTTCTGCCGACTGAGGACTGGATTGGTTGGTTTAAAACAGGGGGGGAGGGGGGTGGAGGGAACAAACTGCTTGGTCTATGGTCCCCTGTTCCTATTAAAACAATTCCACAAGGGAAAGAATAAAAGAAACGAGACGTACAGCACAATACCGAGAGGACGGAAAAACCACAAGAACGAAAGAAGGGCAACAAACACTACAAGGAACAAAATAGGACAAGAAAACCACAGAGGGAGGCGAGTAACAGGTAGAAGAGATTGAAACAAGAGAGCAGATTACCATGGCTGGCTGACCACGAGAATAAAAAGGATAAGTCAGCTGTTCTGCAACACATTAAAACCTCCAGCCTAAAAGCAGTATGGGAGAGGAAACAGAGCGACAAAGGACAAGCGCTAAAACTTAGATAGAACGATAAAGAAAGCCTCACGCATAAAACGTAAAACTAAATCAGCCGATAAGGCGTTGTCCGCTACAATTGACGGTAACGAGTCCGGTAAACGAAGATTATGACGCAGGGCAGCCAAAGAAGGACAGCTTAACAGTATATGGGCCACTGTCAACCGGGCGCAGCACCGACACTGAGGTGGCTCTGCAAGGCGCAAGAGGTAGCTATGGGTCACCCAAGCGTGGCCAATGCGGAGCCGGCAGAGAACTACAGCGTCCCTGTGAGAGGCCCATATGGAGCACTTCCACACATTCGTAGTCTCCTTAATGGCACGCATTTCGTTGTGTGTACTGAGATTATGCCATTCCGTCTCTTAAAGCCGATAAACATTGCGGCGTAATAATGAACGCAGGTCAGTTACGGGGATGGCGATCTCCAGAAGCGGTTTCCGTGTAGCCTGTCTGGCCAGCCTGTCAGCAAGTTCATGGACTGGGATTCTGACGTGACCTGGGGTCCAGAAAAACACCGCAGAACGACTGGTCCGTTCCAGGGCATAGATGGACTCCTGGATGGTCGCTACCAGAGGATGCCGAGGGTGTCACTGGTCGATAGCTTGTCGACTGCTCAAGGAGTCAGTACAAAGAAACGACTCGCCAGGGCATGAGCGGATGTGCTCAAGAGCACGAGATATGGCCGCCAGTTCTGCAGTGAAAACGCTGCAGCCATCTGGCAAGGAGCGCTGTTCGGTATGTCCACTGTGAACATAGGCGAAGCCAGCGTGACCATCAGCCATCGAGCCATCGGTGTAAACCACCTCAGAGCCCCGGGATACGTCAAAAATCGAGAGGAAGTGATAGCAGAGAACTGAAGGATTAACTGAGTCGTTAGGGCCATGAGAAGGGTCCAGACGAAGCTTCGGCCTAGGTTTAGCCCATGGAGGTGTACCTGAATGGACCTCGAGTAGAGGTGGTAAAGGGAAGTACTCCAGTTCAGACAGAAGGGATCGGACGCAAACCACAATCGTAAGCCTTGACCTGGCCCACAGATACGGGAGATGGTTGGAAGAAGGACGCGGTAATTTGGATGCTCAGGAGAGCTACGAATGTGTGCAACGTAACTGGCGAGCATTTGTGCACCTCTGATCCGCAATGGAGGGACTCCAGGCTCCACCAGTACGCTGGTCACCAGACTCGTCCTAAAAGCTCCTGTCGCTAGTCGAACTCCGCAATGGTGCACTGGGTCGAGTAAACGCAATGCTGCGGGTGCTGCCGAACCATAAACCAGACTCCCATAGTCAAGGCGGGATTGAACAAGGACTCTGTAGAGCTGCAGCAGCGTAGAGCGACCTGCACCCCAGGTGGTGCTGCTCAGGCAGCGGAGGGCATTGAGGTGCTGCCAGCACTTCCACTTAAGTTGACGAAGATGTTCCGGATGAATGGTACAATGCCGACAGAAGTGCAACACACACGACTTTGCGGCTGAAAACTGGAGGTCGTTGGCTAAAGCCCATGACTGCGCATTGTGTATGGCTTCCTGTAGGCGCCGCTCAGCGACACAAGTACTGGAGGTGCAATACGAAATGCAGAAGTCATCTGCATACAGAGAAGGTGAGGCCGACGACCCTACAGCTGCTGCTAGACCGTTAATGGCCACTCAATATGGAGCCCTGCAGGACTCCACTCTCCTGGATACGGGAGAAACTATGGGAGGCACCTGAGCCATGTGTGGCTCGCGCTCCTGCCTCTCTAATTTTACATCTTTTTTTTTTCGTGATGCCACCTCGTTATGTTAGTTTCCATTTCTGTTGTCACTGAGTTGCTGCTTTGTCTGTCCGGCAGCGGCACCAGCAGCGCCTATCGATATAGCCCTCATGTGTAGTCTTTGCTGCACTGCGATTACTTCCTGGTTGTCATCTGTTGTGGAGTCAGTTGGAGCGTGCCAGGAGGGCAGTTCGGACCTGCCAGTCGTGCAGTTGGAACGCGGCACCAGTTCAGTCAGGTTGGAGCAGTAGTGAGGTCAGTGAGGTCTGGATGTCCATGGCTCGCCCGACCGTTGCCGCCACGCATCACTTGAGCCGGGGACGGTCTTCGTGGATCGTTGGTCGGTCGTCCTACTGGATGACGTGAATTGGCTCGCCGATCGTATATGGGTTGGCTGTGTGTATGTATCGACTCCCGATTTGTCTTTGTGATTGCACAGCCACTGCTCAGTGTTGTTCTAGTCTTCGTGCAATTGTTTGTCAAACTGTGTGTGTACAGCGTGTAAACTTTTAGATGGCAGACCTCTCCCTAGTCCTGAATCGGTAGGAGTCGGTAAACGTCGGGAGGCTTCGGTAGGCTCGCACTTTCGACTGCTGCCAACATTACGTAGCTGACTGTGTTGTACAAGATAGCCATTGTCGTCTGCTTCGTTATTGTTTTGCGCTGTACTGTTCTGCGTGTTTTTATTGTGCAGTTGTGCTAAACATTATCATTATAATTAATAGTTTAACATTATCAGAATGAGTGAAGAGGCAGTTGCTTGCCCATCTCAGGAGTCGCCAACAACCCCTACCGGTAGGTCTACATGCGGGGAACGAAATAAAATGAAAAAAAAAAAATTACGAGCAGTGGGAATCGAACCCAGGTCCACTGCATGACAAGCCTTTACCTAATCAATTGCGCTACGTATGCGACCTGGTGTAACATAGTCCATTACTCTTTTCTAGCATGCGGAGAACAACTTACCAAAGTTTCATTGCAATCGGATGAATGGTTTGTGAGCGTATAGTAGAGAAACATATATACATTCATTTTTGAAAGCATACATATATACATACACCTCATATATACAACATATATATATATATATATATATATATATATATATATATATATATATATATATATATATATATATGTACATGACGATTTCAGTTTTGTTTACGAACAACATTTAAAGCGAGTTTTACTTCTAAGCCTTTCGTCTGCTTTCGTGTAAGCATGACGCGCAATTTGTAGTGGCAGCACTGCAACTGGTAGGCGTGCCTTGTCCCCCCCCCCTTCCCTCCCCACACCTACGCTTGCTTCCTCCTCTCCCCGCACTCCCCTCACAGCTCTGCCGTTAACACACTGTAGTTGGTGTCATTTCCACTGACAACTTGTTTTAAATGTTGACGGCGTACTAGCAGTGAGTCAGTCGGTTGGAGCAGATCAGCAAGCAAGTCACCACACGGCGCAGTCGGCCAGGCCCGCTGGTGGTCTCTATGCAGTGTCAGAGCGTGTGGGGGCTGTTCCGAGTGCTACCGACCCAGGACATGAAAGTTGAATGGTGATTTAATTACCGAAGCCACGTCTGTCCACGTTGTCCCCATGGTTGGTGGTTCACTGTTGGTGGTATTCCTGGGAGCAACAGCGAGTGTTCGAGTTGGTGAAGATTTAGCCGCCGTGTGGTGGAATTAACTATATTTGTCTGTTTGAAATTCAACTGCACCAGCGGAATTTTCTGCCTTGTGGCCGTTAGTGTTCTGGATAACTGCCCTGGATGCTGACGTAAATTCAGGCAGTGTCCTTTCCTCGCCTGTTGTCGCTGTCCAACATGGTGTTTAGTTTTGACAGCTTAATGTATTTTTGGTTGTGGGCGGCTACGTCTGTAACGTTTTGGATTTGGAATTCTCACATACTGGTCAGTGGTTAGCAAGTCTTCTTGTCGGTGGGTTCCTGACTGCCTCTTGGTTGTGTTGCCGGCGGATCGAGTATATCTGGACCAACTTCTTGTCTCACCTAAGCGAACGTTAAGATTTCAAGGGCAGACCGAGTCCCATGGAAACTTCTGAGCGCCGGTGCCTATACTGCCTTTCTTGTTGGCGTTTAATTGTTGTACTTTTAATGGCTCATAGCCGATGGTTGGAATTTGTATGCTTGTAATTGTGTTTTTAAAATTAAAGGCCTCCAGCCGCTTAATAGACACAGTGATTACAATAAAACCTCTCTGTAATTTCATTACCTACGTAATTTTAAATGAACCGGACCGGCAACCTTTTGTTCCCTCTCATTCTGTTCATCCATTGCCCCGCTACGGTCGCAATAATCTGTGTTACGTAGAGATTCTGTTTTTTGTGCCCATTTTGCGTAATAATAACTATTTAATTTCATTGTGTTTATCATTACAACTACTCATACCTTTTTTCCTCCACTGTTTTCATGAATTTGATAAGTAAATGTGGCTTACTTTGTGTGTGAATGTCTGTTGGTGAATGACCGCATATTAACGGCACCAATCAGTGTAATACGTTTGGTTTGCTTTCAAAATAGAACCAGCATCTAAAATTTCACTTTTTGCAAAACGAAGTCCGATAGCTTTTAGCTGTAAATCAAGTCCCAAAATTTTACTCGCCAACAGACAATCCCGGTAGAGAATCCTAGCTAAAGAAATATGAATCAGGATGGTGGTAATTAAATTCCAAAAATAAAATAAAACATAAAAAATCATAATAAAACCACCTCCATAAATGGCTTCCTTAGTACAGGACTTATTTGTGTATGTATATATATGTATTATTGTAAATTTGGTATCTAAAAACATTGTATATTTCTGCTTCATGAAAAACCTCTGTAACGAGATACGAGACAATGTCAACAAGCTGGGTAATACGAGACGTGGAGCACGATGCTTAAAAGAAAAAAAAAAAAAAAAAAAACACGGCTCGAGACGTTGCCGAAGCGCAGTGAGAGAGGAGGTGAAGACATTACTGTTTTCCTTTGTCCTGGTGTGCAAAAGTCAGTTACAGAGTGTTAAATTATTAAAAAAGTTACTCACAATAGCTTGAAAATATTTGGTGAATTTTGCAAAACGTAATGTCGGTAAGATGGCCGCTTTATAGAACGACTGAGAATGGTCGCTAGGTTGTTTTATTGTAAATCGCTATACATAAACAGAAATTCTTAATAAATAACATATGCCGTGTGTAACTTGAGTAGAATTAACCGTCAATTTTATTAAATTCAGTGAGGTGTATTCCTTTTTTAAAAAAATTCATGGACAAAGTCGGTAGAAACATTAAAATGGCTACACCGTCCGGCGTAGAATCAGAAGTAGACAGTGACGAGCAAAATATGGCGAGTCATGAAACTCAAAATAATTAACTATCTGCGGATGAAAATGCACCTACGACCGAACATACTCAATAACCCACCAAGAGTGAATCAGTACCTACTAATTTCGCGGAAATGTTCACATTTTTCAGAGAACAGATGCAAGGTTTACGTCTGCGTAAATATTTTGAGAAGTATATAAATAAGACGAAATATTGGGATGGACCAATGCGCAAACAAGAAGTCATATGGCTTTTAAAATCAAAATTAACAGTGTCAATAGAAGAAAAACTACTTTATGTACCAGATTCAGATGTAGAACTTTTCATGTCAACGCTTGATTCTATCGACCTGTTGCATGAAGATGCGAAATTGAACGGGGGCAGTAATGCTCAACTATCGAATAACAACGGTAATAACTATTACCAGTATCACAATAAAAACGGTAATGGTAATAAAAATGGGAATAGTTTGCCTCAATCTTACAATGGTAATAATAACTTTGCGCAAAACTAAAACTAAACTCCTTCCGAACAGGCCCAACGGTACCGACCGTCCGCCATGTCATCCTTAGCTCACAGGCGTCACTGGATGCGGATATGGAGGGGCATGTGGTCAGCACACCGCTCCCCCGGCCGTATGTCAGTTTCCGGGACCGGAGTCGCTACTTCTCAATCAAGTAGCTCCTCAGTTTGCCTCACAAACGCTGAGTGCACCCCACTTGCCAACAGCGGTCGGCAGACCGGATGGTCACCCATCCAAGTGCTAGCCCAGCCCAACAGCGCTTAACTTCGGTGATCTGACGGGAACCGCTGTTACCGCCATTGGCAACTTAAGACAAAGGGATGGAAGAAATTCTCTTCCTTTTAATAAGAGACGTAGGCAAGACAACAGATATAATCCAGGGTACAGTAATTCCAATAGTAATAATAATAATCAACCAAACCGCTGGCAACCAATATCACAGCAATCAAACAGTAATTGGCATCCCAATACAGGAACCAATACACAATCAACTGGCGCTCCTGCACCACCGAACAGTGCCGCTGAACACAATAGTTCTGGACAAAACTGGAGGCAACAGCCACCAGTAAGAATTATACATTTGGTAGGCAACACTACGCCCAGCACTTCAGAGGCGTTAAACTAAATGCGACCTCATACAGCCCTCATATGGTGGTCGTGGAAGAAACAGTGGCAAATGTCGTGAGAGCGTGTATTTAATAAGACATAATCAGGGCAAAAATCTGAGTGATGAACTTTGCGAAGAAAACCATTTGTTTAAACTAACAGAAAACGAAACCATCCAAGCTTCATTACACGCAGCAGTAGCTGGAATACCAACCACAGTTACTGTTCACATGGGCACGGCTATAAATTGTATGGCTTTGGAATTCTGTAATAAGATTTATGAACTTCAGACACCACATACGCTGCCAGTACACAATTGTAGGACCATTGGGGCGTTTGGAAATAAGTCAAAGGGAGTACATATGCAGACTCATGTATTAGTTGAGGCACGTAATGGGGCTATGAGAGCACAGTCCTGGTTTTATCAGCGAGCTGCATATGGGGAGTAGATTTCTTACAAGAAAGAGATGCAATAATTGACCTTTCTTATGGTAAATGTGTATTACACGTGAATGGGAATGGGATAGCCCTACCACTCATTAAAAGCAAGCCGGTTCACAGGAAATTATGTCAAGAAGTCCGAAGCAAGTACATAAAACCAGAGGTAATTTTATGTGACAATCAATTTCCTATGTTCCCAGATCAAGCACAGCCCAGTCAACAGCAATTTGATGTACAGCCATGCAGACAGGAAATACGAAGCGAAGTTTATGAATCAGTTTATTTAAACACTCTACAACAAAACGGATTAACCTTTTAAACAAATATATATCTGTTTGTGATGAAAAGCCTGGTATAATTAAAGGATATTTGTATACAATGCAAGTAAAGCCTCACGAAACATTTTGCCACTCTATCTATTCTGTCCCGTGAGACAGAGAAGCTGTATCAAATGAAATCCGTCGCATGTTAGAATGGGATGTTACAGAACCATCCATGTCATACTACAGTAGTCCACTACTTGCAGTGGCTACACCAGAAGGAAACGTACGTCTTGTGCTAGATGTCAGAAAGATAAACAAAATCATCATACCTGTACAAAAGAGTTCAGCGAATTTAGAGCATCAAATTCAGAGATTTTACGGTGTAAAGTATCTCACTTCAATTGACATGAAATCTTCATACTGGCAGGTGGAGATTTTGAAACGTCCCCTTTTGAAAAATTATACATGACTGTGCTTAAACTGACACACAATATTTTTAGCGCAATGCAATCTGACTTTCAATAATCCCTACAAAAGAGTGGCCCTGAGTATCATTAACCTATACCTTTCACAAATCACTTACCTCACAAAAATCTTCGTTATTCGAACTACTGCAATACAGCGAGCGCCACTACTGCCAGCTAAATAAAAGATTCTAACTACTGAGGGCACTAACTACTGATAGGCATAGTTAGCAAATGAAAGATTTTGATAGAGAACAAATGATGTATTTACCTTAATAGTCATAATATATATAGCAGTTCATGACATCCAGTCTTACAAATTTCGAAACTCCGCCATCTCTCTCCACACATCCACCACTGCTGGCGGCTCACCTCCAACTGCGCAACGCTACGCACTGTTAACATCCAGCTGCCCAACACTACAATGGCAGACAACAATGCAAACTAGCCACAGACTGCACACAGCACAGCCAGTGATTTTCATACAGAGCGCTACGTGGCGTTACCAATAAGAAAATCTAAACAGCCTACTTACATAGCCCCCATGCTCCCCACAAAAAATTTTACAAATTGTTTTGGGCAGTGGCCAATACAGATTAGAAAAAAATTTTCATAATTACAATAACAAAGAAATCAAATGCACACACTTATCGATACAATGTTGGTCAAAAGCTAAAATTTTCTCGCGGTCCATAAAGACAGTCCTGATCGTTCATCACAGTAGAATTGCAATGTTTTTCTCAAAGACTGAGCAGTAAAAGAAAACGTACACGGAAGTAGTGGATTTCCATGCAGTCATGAAGAAGTAGTGTTGTCCTTCCAACGGAAAGACAGTGCTGACTCTCGACATGCAGACAGGTACTGGGCCACAACAGAGCAAACCGACCGCAGAGTCAGTCGAAGTTTTGAAGAATATTGGTAGGTAGGTCATCACAGAGTAGACCCACTGTAGTCCTGGTAGAGATTACGGTATTGGTGGGCCACCAGAGGTGCAGACCCACTGCAGTCCTTGTAGAAATAATGGTACTGGTGAGTCAGCAAAGGTGTAGACCCACTGTAGTCCTTGTAGAAATAATGGTATTGGTGGGTCATCAAAGATGCAGACCCACTGTAGTCCTTGTAGAGATGGCCAGCAGCCATCTGTTGTGACTGTGCAGGTGCACAATCACCATTGAAGAGTCTTGCAAACAATATAGCAAGTCCATAACCACCACTTATTGCACTCACAAAGTTTTTGGAATTGTCCTTAGAATCAGCAATGCTGTTATCCAGTCCCTTGCTGAATTATTAACACACGTGCAAACACTAACAGTCCCTACTTCTCACATATTGTCCATATACTATGACCAACAGAAACGTGTGCAGTGAAATGTAACTTACAAGTTAATAATATGATGAACTGGTATCAATTACAATTTTATAACATAAGAATACAATAACAACGGTACAAAATACATCATTAAAAACATAATAATACAGATAACATTTGTAGTAATAGGGGCTTTACAAAAGAATAGAAATAAACATATACATCAGTGTTACAGGAATTATGACATAAGTAAGTACATAAAAGATCAGAATAATTATTGAAACATCAACTTCACACATGAGCATTAAAACAGAACAGAATTAATAATGTCTAACATCTTTACAAAGTAAATAAGATATTATTAATGCAAATTATATTTGAGGATAACAGTATTCCTCATCATAGTTCATTTAGCTGAGTATTAGAAAAATTCTACAACATAAGTCTTATCAGAGAAACATATAAAGACAGGAAGAATGTAAATACACAAGGGTACACAAACACATAGTGGGATAACACAAGGAAAGGACAGCGTTTGTTTTACTGCAGTATTTTGCAAACAAAACTTTCTTTGTGATTCTTGAGTTTCTCCCGGCGTATTCGATAATCAAAATATCCACGGGTGTACTGCCGGTCTACAGTGTCCAACAGGCACAATATTTCGGCGATCATACATGTCGCCATCATCAGGTGAACTGACGGACTGAGCTCCTGTGAACGTGCCGGCACGGAGATCCGTACACTATGGCTGCTCAGGTGGAACTGGGTTCGGTCGCGGCGGCGGCGGATTTAAATACCCTCCGCCCGCGGCGCGCTCACTCCGCCGTCCGCGCCCCGCGCCACGGTCGCGCGGTGGAACAGATTGCGACAGCGTCTGAGATGACGTCGGTGTGATGGCTCCGTCCGCCGTGGTCGTCACAACTATACATTTGCTCGATTTACTCTTGATTAACCCAATCGCTGGTTCCCAAGCCTTGCTAAGATTATAGCCACAGTCACGATTTATGAGGTCGTCATTGGTGCGAATTTCGATGGCCTCTCTAACAACGCTGTCCCAGTATCTCGACGTCTGTACCAGAATCCTCGTGCGTTCATACTCCATAGCGTGATTTTCCGACAAACAATGTTCAGCGACCGCCGACTTGCTCGGATACATCAGTCGAGTGTGCCTCTGGTGTTCACGGCATCGATCCTCGACGGTACGCATCGTCTGACCAATATACGACTTGCCACATTGACACGGAATCTGGTACACGCCGGCCTTCCTCAAACCGAGGTCATCTTTGGCGCTCCCCACCAGTGCACGAGTTTTATTCGGAGGACAAAACACCGTTCCGACCCGGTGTTTCTTCAAAATGCGGGCGATCTTTCCCGAGAGTGCGCCTGTATATGGGATAAACGCAGTGCCTACCTCCTCCCTCGTGATTTCATCCATATCCACAGGTTGTGCTGTAGTGGTTGGGCGGAGAGCACGTTGAATCTGCTACTCTGCGTACCCATTTTTTCGAAATACAGTTCTCAGATGTTCCAATTCCTGGGGTAGACTCTCTGCGTCAGAGATAGTGCGCGCCCTATGTACTAGAGTTTTAAGTACCCCATTCCTCTGTGAAGGGTGGTGGCAGCTGTCTGCGTGCAAATACAGATCAGTGTGCGTTGTCTTCCGATACACCCCATGACCTAGGGTGCCGTCAGGCCTTCTCTTGACCAAGACGTCAAGGAAAGGTAGTTTACCCTCCGTTTCAGTCTCCATAGTGAATTTGATGTTGGGGTGTATGGAGTTTAGATGTGTAAGGAAGTCAAGGAGTTTATCCATACCATGTGGCCAGATGACGAAAGTGTCGTCCACGTAACGGAAAAAGCAAGTAGGTTTCCATTCGGATGACGACAGGGCTTCCTCCTCGAAGTTCTCCATGTACAAATTCGCTACCACCGGTGAGAGTGGGCTACCCATGGCGACTCCCTCCGTCTGTTCGTAGTATTCTCCATTAAAAAGAAAATACGTGGAAGTCAAGACATGCCTAAAAAGTTCAGTGGTCTTCTCGTTAAACTTCTGACTAATCAATTCTAGTGACTCTCGCAGGGGTACCCTCGTGAACAAGGAAACGACGTCAAAACTCACCATGATATCTGACTCACCCAACGTGAAGCTATCAAGGCGTTTAACAAAATCCACGGAATTACGGATGTGATGAGGGCATTTACCCACGTAAGGACTTAATATTCCCGTCAGGTATTTGGCCAACAAATATGTAGGTGCCCTGATGTTGCTGACAATGGGGCGTGGCGCGGACGGCGGAGTGAGCGCGCCGCGGGCGGAGGGTATTTAAATCCGCCGCCGCCGCGACCGAACCCAGTTCCACCTGAGCAGCCATAGTGTACGGATCTCCGTGCCGGCACGTTCACAGGAGCTCAGTCCGTCAGTTCACCTGATGATGGCGACATGTATGATCGCCGAAATATTGTGCCCGTTGGACACTGTAGACCGGCAGTACACCCGTGGATATTTTGAAAACTTTCTTTACTTCTCGGAGATCTCCCTTCGTTCTTCATTATTCCCAAAAGGTATCTATACCTGCTTTCCGTACTTTTTTCGTATAACTTCTCAATGCATTTCTTCCAATTCATCGCAACTCATTCTCTTATATAGTCTACCCCCTCTTAAGCTAACTTAAATCTACTGAGCTCAGATGCTAAACTAAGGGATGAGGCAATGCAGCAGCATAAAACAATTAATACAAACAGCAATTAAAAAAATGGAAATTGTCAAAGTAAGCAACAGTATTACAACTCATATAAGGCAATGAGCAGCAAACAAGAAAAATAAATCAGTAGTAAACTGGCTTAGCAGAGTAATGTAAAGTGAAATTTAGTAGCACTATGCCTGGCAAACAGCAGCAGCAAATGCAAAAACTTATATCTGAACATGACATAGCTCAAGCAGAAAAAATATTACACTAAAGACAACAATGCAGACAAGGGAAATGTATATTCACATCTTAATGTCTATGTAATTAAAGTGGTGCACCACAAGAAGTTATTCTACCAAAAAAATTACCAAGTAGTTGAAAAGAAAATTCCGTATGCAATTCCTGTGAAGGGAAATGTCTTTTTATGCTCCTTCGTTTTTTTGAATAGATCATAAAATTATTTACTTGATCTGTAGGCATAAAATATTTATATTAGTACATCTATTAAATTTTATTTTAAGCAATGCTGCAGTGCAGCTAGAAACTAGATATCAAACAAAATGAGTAAATAAATACAAAGGAAGGCATGAAACATCATTCATTAGCCATATGGCATTTCATAAGGTAGTAAAAAAAATCTCTCAACTAGAAAGACAGTAGTCATAAAATATTTCTCGTCATTTCATTAGAAATTTCAGTAAATGTTATAAATTAAGAGCTCCACAGTGTTATCATACGTTTTCAAGTTTGAGCGTGTCGTATTTGCGATGCTTTCTACAAAGGAATGTCAATAGCGAGGATAATGGCCTCCCCTTTTTTTTTTACCTGTGCCTCTGAAAGGCACACACTAATGGCTTTTTCTCCAGGCGACTGGCACACCTGGGCGCCACCTGGGTCACTTAGCTTCCTTACCGAAATATTTACGACAGCAGTTTGCGCTACAGTGAGTCTCATATAAAAAATTTCACAGGTCGAGAATTTGCGTTGCAAATGTGTAGAAACAAAATCCTATGAATATAACAGTGTTCAAAAAGTTTTCGTCGGCATTGTGATACACTCACGTATTTACACACATTTTATAACTCTTAAAGTACGATTCTTGGTTTCCAACATCCTTTTTCACAAGTCAGAGTCCCTAACCACTACTGATTATTCAGATACGTATTCGTCGACACTTCTTCAATATTTCATCAAAATAAATACGTAGCATAATCAAATTCCTAATTTACAGTAGCATCATCTTATTGATCATAAACATACCTCAATAGCATAATACACATCGTCATCGTAAAAATAACATCATAACACCTCAGTCAAACCTCAAAAACGTCGTAGCTTTCAGCTATAATGTCAAAACCTAAAAAAAAAATTCTCTGCTCATTTCAATAGTGTCATCTACCTCAAACGTACTTTAAAATCATGCTCCCTTACCAAATATATCATTCAAAGCTCTCATAATATCACAATGGTTCCGAAAAAATATGAACAGTTCACAAAGTACAGACAAAATACAATTTCGTAAGTGTGAAGTTATCCAACTGTGTAATTGCGTAAACATGTGTCACTGATGTAGTAAAAAAAAATGTTTATCTCTCAGTTAAATGATCAGATAGCTGTGTAATTTGTGTGTTAGAGAAATATGGTACCGATGTGTAAAGTTGTATAAGCAAATACCATATTAGCTAGGGCTCCTTGTGCTTGCCAAACACATGATACACAAAGTAAGCGTGCACCCCCCTGAGGATTAATGTAATTATACCCTCAGGTGTTACAAATTATTGCAATGGAATTAAATGTATCACGGAAAAACTTTGTGTCATTGTACTTCAAATATCTTTAACAATAAATGTTTTAAGTACAAAATGAATCACTCAAATACGTGTACTGTAGCGCTAAACTGTGCGTCTTGTTGTAAGATAATCTCTGTGGAAGTGTCGTAGTTATCGTCCTCAGAAAGCTAAGTTCTGCAGAAGTCAATGTACTTACCTCACGATAAACAAAAGTGAAATGCTTTGCGTATAGATATCTTAGTTATTACGCTTATTGCTGTGATGAAGAAAGTACTGTGCTGTGACGTATTGTTGTGCTATACCACAAAAGTTACTACTAAAACATGTTTTACTTTCCAGAATAATTCAGAAAACTGTGCAGATATAAAACAGATACACCGCAAAAGCAACATTGTAAATTGTCACTCATTACTAGCGTCGTGATAAAACCGTATAGTTCTCACATAAACTACCCACTGTGTCATCTGGTATCTCACAGAAAGTACTTTAAATCCAGAATGTATTTTCAAGTAAACCAAAATGTTGCATGAAAATCTCATTAGCAGTGCCAGTATATGTTCTAAGTATGTGAACCTTGTAGTCATTACGTGATCGTGCAACTAACAAACAAGAATGTACACACACAGTAACACTGTGTCCTCTGTTCACTTTCACAATGCAGTGGTAATTTCTGTTTAAATAAGTTCTCTTGGTTCTTGACTGGATATTTAACTTCAGACATTGTTGCATGTTAACAGATTCTAAGTCTGATAAAGCATACTAGTAATGTAAAGTAAAAAATTTTATAGCAAAGACTAAGTTAAAAAGCAGGTTATCTCTCAATAAATGATTTTACATGTGAAATGTGGTGTAAACCTTTACTCTTCCTAGTACGCAGTGTTTCAACTTCGACGCAATTATCATGTGGTATACGTCGGTAAAGAATACTGGAATTTTTCTCAATGTTAGCGTCTATGTTATTTTTCTCTGAGCCAGCCGGCACACGTGGCTGCCTGCGGTGCGAGTCATTGTCTGTTTCTTTGTTGGCGCGCGTCGTTATTGGGATTTGGAGGTCTAACTTCTACAAATTCACCTTGCCCAGAGGGCCCAGCCCTGTTTAAATCCCGCCAGTTCTGATGAAATTCAGGTCTGTCGTTATGATTATATCGTCTGTCGTCATGTCGGTAGTTCCTGTAGTTTCTTTCTTGTCGGTTAAGTGGTGGAGAATTTCTCCCTGAATTATCACTGCACGGTGGACCGTTGCGTCTGAAGTTAGCCTGTCTCCCTTGATAATCATTATTTTGGTTCCCATATTGTCTGTTTCTATGGTTGTCTCTGTCACATTCATTACTATGGAAAAGCGATCTTTCTCTGTAACTATTATTCTGCCAATGGATGGTGTCTGTTTTGGTCACGATTTGTCTTGTGATAATAGCCTTGTCGTGTCCAGTTATTATTTCTTTCGTCGCGGAATTGTGACGGATGTGACCTGTAATTGTTGTGTTCCTGTTTTCGCGTTCCGCGATTGTCAGTGTCAATTTCTAATTCTTGTAACAGTCCCTGAAAAGCTTCAATGTCGTCTTTGCAACGTCCTGCTGAAATAATATGTCGTAAATGTTCAGGCAATTTGATTAAGCAAATGCGGATGAGTTCTGAAGGGCTGTATGGGTTTGAAAGATAACGATTCTTATGCAACATGTCTTCAAAATATGTGACAAGACTGAAAAATTCAGATTGTTCAAAGCATTTCATCATGATGATGCTATATTTTACTCGGTCTTGTGTAGCTTGAGACCAATATGCTGAGAGGAAGGCATGATAAAATTCTCCTTCACTGTGACAATCGTGAATGACCGATCGCATTCTTACAGCTGGTTCATTCTCTAAGTAGCCACACGTAAATTCTAATCTGTGCTCTAATGACCAGTTGGGAGGAAAACAATGATAGAATTGATGAAGCCATGCTTGTGGATGAATGTCGTTGTCAGAATTCTTAAATGTTTTGAATTTACGTGTAGTAATGAACAGCTTATAGTCAAAATCATCATGTCGGCAAGTCGCATGTCGGTCATTGTTACGTCGTTTCGGCGGTTCCATCTCAAAATTCGGTGTACCTTGCGAATTTCTTTCATAATTTCCAAGTGCCCTGTGTTATTATTTTGTGGCTGTTCAGTATTTCTATGTCCCTCTTCCCGTATTGGAGCGCGAGTGCCCTCTGAAATACGTAATTCTTGTATTACCTGTATCAGCTGATCTTGTACTTCCCGGATTTCTCTTTGGTGTTGCGTATCAATTTGATTCTGATTTTGTTTGAATTTCCTAAATTGTTCGCACTCTCCTGTGTCATTAAAGACTACCGGTTTTGTGTCATTCAGATTATCATCTACCTTCGTAGATAAATTATTTAGCTGATCCGAAAGTTCACCTACTTTCTCTGATAATGAACTAATTTCCTCCATGTGTGTTTCTGAACCAATTTTCAGAGTATCTACTGTGTCCTTTAAGTTTTCCTGAGTTTTTGCAAGTTGCGTAACCGAATCGGTAGATGCAACTGAGTCAATTTTAGCTTGCAAGGTCTTATGATTTTCATGAACAATAGTTTGCAGTTCTTTTATGGTTGTTTCGTGATTCTGTAATGTATTTTCATGCCGCGAAAAAATAGGTTGAAAATGCTCACAAATTTGTGTTTTTACGTCATTACAGGCTTTTTGACATTTCGATTCAATGTTATGTAACTCAGTAGTTAAATCTTCACGTGTTTGTTCAAGTGTGATGTCTAACTTTTGAAGCTTTTGCTGTGTTTGTCTCTGATTTTGTTCCATTTGTTGCATTAATTGCAATAATAATGTATTAGTGTCTGGAATCTGTTTCTCTATGCTTTTTGGCAGTGCATTTGCAGCGGCAACATTCACATTTTGACAAGCAGAAAATGTGTCTTGACTTATTTGAGAAAACATTGAGGACGCAAAACCTGAATCTACAGTATTTGCAAAATTGTGTCCTGTCATTTCGGATTCCTGAGGCGAGCTATTGCCGAGCGATCGATCGATAATGCTTCCCTTTTCACTAATTGTTTCACTGCCTACGCCATTGTTTGCCGCCCGCTCCATTTCCCTATGCACAGTTACCAAATTACTATGTTGAACATTAGTTAATTCATTACATGGTTGCGCTAAAACACTGCTTTCGTCTTCACTGTCATGTCTCAGTTTACTTTGGATCCTAGTATTACGTTTTTCACACGCCATTTTTATCACAATATTTCACACGATAACACAGAAAAACACAATTTGAAGAGCAAAAATAAGAGAACACATTAACATAGCACTGAAAATAATATCTAGTTAATTGCAAGAGCAATTGCGAAATACTTGGTGCAAATCTACATGCATGCCACAACAAAAAGCAACTACAAAGGAGATTCTCTCTACAATTACGCGCTAGCAATAAACAAAGGCTACACTAATTACACAAACTTCAAGAAAAAAATCAGAAGATTCCAGTGAGGTATCCTCGGCTAAGGGTCGACATATGAAACGTCCCCTTTTGAAAAATTATACATGACTGTGCTTAAACTGACACACAATATTTTTAGCGCAATGCAATCTGACTTTCAATAATCCCTACAAAAGAGTGGCCCTGAGTATCATTAACCTATAACTTTCACAAATCACTTACCTCACAAAAATCTTCGTTACTCGAACTACTGCAATACAGCGAGCGCCACTACTGCCAGCTAAATAAAAGATTCTAACTACTGAGGGCACTAACTACTGATAGGCATAGTTAGCAAATGAAAGATTTTGATAGAGAACAAATGATGTATTTACCTTAATAGTCATAATATATATAGCAGTTCATGACATCAAATCTTACAAATTTCGAAACTCCGCCATCTCTCTCCCCACATCCACCACTGCTGGCGGCTCACCTCCAACTGCGCAACGCTACGCTCTGTTAACATCCAGCTGCCCAACACTACAATGGCAGACAACAATGCAAACTAGCCACAGACTGCACACAGCACAGCCAGTGATTTTCATACAGACCGCTACGTGGCGTTACCAATAAGAAAATCTAAACAGCCTACTTACACTTTCAGAATGTTCGAGGAAATATACAGCATTCATTTTTGCAGGTAGGAGAATTATCAGTTTAAAGTACTACCATTTGGTCTCAAAGCAACCGCAGATGTCTTTATTCCTGCATTAGATACTGTGCTCGGACCTGAACTGATTAACAGAATCACTATGTATGTAGATGACCTAGTGATTGCTATTGCAACTTGGGCACAACACATAGAAATATAACAACAAGTATTAGAAGTACTCAGTAACGCTGGGGTAGCCATAAACTAGAAAAAATTTGGTAGAGACAAAATAAAATTTCTGGGAGCACATAGTGACGCCCGAAGGCATAGTGCCTGACACTAAGAAAATGGAAGGTTTAAAAAACATGCCACTTCCCAGGTCGAAAAAGCCCTGAAAGCCTTTTTGGGCCTAGTGCCATTGTTTAGGCGTTTCATACCCGGACAGTTGCTTAACAACCAAGCGTTGTTAAGCTTACTAAAGAAAAATGTTTTATGGATGTGGACAGCAGAACGTCAGGAAGTATTGTTAAATCCATCGTTATTACACCACCCAGAAATGACCAAAGAATTCTGTATTGCAACAGATGCTTCCAGTTACGGTTTAGGAGCTTGCCACTTACAACTATTTGAAGTAGGTCAGAAAACAGAAGTAAGAATCATTGGTTTCGACAGTCGTACTTTGTCACAATGTGAACGAGTTTACTATGCAACTGAACTGGAGACATTAGCAGTGGTAAGGGCGTTTAAAATGTTCAACTATTATATTTCTGGGCACCATGTAAATGTATATTCTGACCACCAAGCTGTAAGTTTTTTTCTTGTGTGCAAGTTGATGCACAAACGCCTAGCGCGCTAGTCATTACCTCTACAGGAGTATTCCTTCGAGATTATACACGTAAGTGGAAAAGATAATATAATTGCAGATGCACTTTCTCGTCTACCACAAAGATTGAGGGAAACTTCAAATGCTATTGAGGAAACAACAGAATTCAAAATTTTACTAGTTAAAGATCCGACTTATAGAAGGTATTATCTTGAAATGTGCAAAAATATGGAGACACTGCAAAACATAGACTCTAGGTGGAATAAAGCAAAACAGTTATTGCAGCAAAACACCCCTGGTAAAATAGGAACCTATTACAAAGTGTACAAGGTAGTATTGCTTCACAGGAGACACTCAAAGTCTGACATTTGGTGTGTTTGTACCCCAGAAGCCAACCTAAAAACACTTATCTGGCACACACACTTAATCTGGGGACACTTTGGTGTAACAAGATGTTGTGAAAAGATTAACAGGTATTGCTATTTCCCTAATTTAAGGAGACAGGTACACAAAACATTAAGAACATGTTTACTATGTCAGGTCGCTAAACCCATTACATTCAATTATTCCTAGCAACCACACGACCTAGCATCCATCGATGTAGCAGGACCTCTCCCCATGGCACGAGGAGGAGTAAAGTACATACTAGCAGTTCTATATGCTTTCTCTAAGCACGTAAAACTGTATGTCATGAAGTGAATAACATCAGGACCAATCATTAACAGAGTCACTAAAAAATACATCCCACAAGTCGGAAAGCCTAAAGCCATAGTAACAGATAATGCTTCGAATTTTACAAGCAGAAAGTGAAAATCCTTTTTGAGTGAAAATGGTACAAAACGAGTTTTCATATCCTCTTTTTACACCGAATCAAGTCCAATAGAGAGAACTTTTCGCGAGTTTAACCGTTTTGTGAGAACATATACCTCAAAACAACAAACTAAATGGGGGGATCTAATAAACATTTTTGAGGAATTAGTAAACAACTTACCCCATACGCCTACTAAATATACCCCAAATGAGCTTATGTTTAATGCTAAAGAAAATAGTGAATGGTTATCACCATTGCCCTGTATACCAAAAGAAGAATTAAGTTGGAATGAGAAAATAAGACAAGCTGTCATTTCTCTAACACATCAGGCACAGCTGAGGACTACTAGATATGACAAAAACTTATCCAAAGTACAGACTTATAACATAGTGGAAAAGGTGATGCTTAGGACTCATGTGAAACCCACATTACTAAAGAAAAGAAACAAGAAGTGCAAGATGTTATTTTCTGGACCATTTAAAGTAATAGCGAAACCACATGGTTGCAGCTATCTGCTGGTACATTCAGATCAAAGGTTTATATCCACACCAGGATACAAAGAAATATTTCACTGAGTAAACATTTCCTAGAGTGGATGTACCTATGTAAATATTACGAGAATTTGTAAATATGTTAGTATGTAAGACATTTCACAGTGTACATAGTGGTCTTAAGATAAATTTATTTTCTTCGTGTGCATAAGTAGATCTTAAGTAAACCTCTTGCTGAACAACAAACTTTCACATTAGTAGTAGAAGTTCAGAAATCATCTTTCAAGTAAAGTCATTTCATTAATACTATGAAGAGAAAAGTAACAAGAATCTTATTTTGATGTAATCTTAGTACCATTCTCATGAATGCAATTATTCCGTTTCTTTTGCTATGCAATTCTAACTAAAGAAAGTAAGACAGAGGCCATACAGAAGATAAAGTTTTTCTAAAGCATATTCGTATTCTGCACTAATTCTCGCGACTAATTTGAACGGTACACACCAGTTTGTGTGAGGTAACAGTCAGGGATGTCCTTAGCTCCAGTAGTAATGAATAAACTCGCATTACATACTGACAAAATACTGTAAAGCTAGGCTTCACTACTGTAAACAGCCACACGACGAAATTAATGTCGCGAAGAATTGTGAGAGGAAAAAGTTACAAAGTTATAGAACATAAACATTATGTAAATGATACAGTTGGCACAAACAACAGAGTACATAAGCTGTGGGATTTTTCTTTGAGCACTTTTGTAAGTAACGTGACACGTACCGACAGGGCCTGAGTAATAAGTTGTCAGTGGCAAACAGAACTGTCAGTGGTGAAGTATTGAACGTAAAATTGAATTTCACGCTAGGTCTTTTTATACAAGAGCAGAGAAATATGTGTTATCAAGAGAAGTTATACGCGTGATAATACAATTTCGCCTAGTGAAATGAATAAAAACACTTCGCACTAATGTCGATTATGACGGCATTCTTAGCGGCAAGTGAATTTAATTTGTGTACTCACCCAGATGACAGCACTGAAGAGAGTCTGCAGCTCGTGGTCGTGCGGTAGCGTTCTCGCTTCCCACGCCCGGGTTCCCGGGTTCGATTCCCGACGGGATCACGGATTTTCTCTGCCTCGTGATGACTGGGTGCTGTGTGAAGTCCTTAGGTTAGTTAGGTTTAAGTAGTTCTAAGTTCTGGGGGACTGATGACCATAGATGTTAAGTCCCATAGTACTCAGAGCCATTTTAGCACTGAAGAGATGTGATGATCCGCTGAAGTGGAACACAGTGAAGTGTTGTTACTTGAAACTCAGATAGTGTGTATCGCGCATAAACTGTGGAACAGACTGTAGCGCTGGAACTTTATGAATGTGACGTCACGTGTGACTATTACACGCCGACCCGAAGCTAAGCGCTTAGGAAAAGAAAACTTTGATAAACACTTTGCAAACATGTGTAATGTACGGTATTTTGCGGACATTAATGAATGTACGGAAACCGGAACTAACATGAACGTGTTTGTGCAGTAACGGTGTTGATGTCAGCTGACAGTAAAGTGCATGAACAAAAACCATGCATTAGAGCTTTTGTATCACAGCACAAACATGTATACTATGTAGCCCACAGCTATCACCGAACAAACTGATGTAAATTAGTGTTGCAAGTGATTACAACTACCTACTAAGAAAATTCTTTTTTGGTAGGTGAGTATTAAAAATTGTGTTACTGGCCCAATCTACGAATGTTTCATGTAACCCCATATCCTGAGCTGACTGGATCCTGTCTAGCACAACAGGTTCAAAACTCCGCATTCTTCTTGCTCCATCGCAGATCGTCGTAGCTCACACGTATACAGATTTGTCAACATCGCGAGCGCGCCGCCGCAACCGCTCTGTACCACAGCAACGGCGAATGATGCAGCACGACTGACTTCGCCTACAATGCGTCGCCTTTACAGCCGTCGAGCAAGAATCAATAACGTGCAACTGAGTGATTATTGTAAACTGTTTAAAAAAACACACGTATTTCTGTAACAAAACCCATACGATGATTCCTAAGTGTTTAATATGAACATTTAAAAACTCAAACTAAAATCACAAGGACAAGTAACTGTCAAAAGCGCTAATTTCGTACCGTAACGTTTTCTTTTTCTAACGGTCTAATTTGTTCATCGTGATTAATTGTACGAAATGATCTGATTTTGTCAATGTGTAATGTTTTTAAATTCTATGAGAAAGGAACTGGATGCCTATGCCTTACCTGTCGTTTCGCCAGGTTGGATCGTACCCGAATGAGAATGCAAATCACATTCCTGGCAAAGCTAAAACAGGCTCCAGCTCAAACGAATGAAATGATGAAAAAAAGGACAATCTAAAGATTAAAACTTAATAAAGAGATGTAAATTTTTAAAGCTTTTTACAAAGACTTGACAAAATTTTAAAAAAATTGGGGGCTGTGTAATGTTTCCCAAGTGTTAGCAGACTTCGTGACTGTGTGTTTTCGCGAAGTAGCGCCATAGAGTAAATATCTCTGGAGTGAGCATTCACATGCGCAGAACAGATTTTGTGTTGTCAACATACATTGCCGGCCTGGTCACGTGATCTCGGGACGCCGTGTGTTTGTCCGTATAGCGCTCTGTATATTTAAAATGTCACTACATCCCTAGTACAGACGGTTCTTTTCGTACGTGTCGAGGATTATTTATATATGTTGCGCAGACATTTTAACAGTATCCATTTGATACCGGGAAAAACCAGCTACGTAACTTTTAAGGGCAAATGATATTACATTCTGCTTCTTTGCGATAGGTGTCACAGTTCAGATGCACTCGATTTTTGGTACTTTACGGTATGATACGGCACTTAATAGTATTACAGAGCCTGACGTACATTTTTGCAGTGATAGTCCTGCAAAACGACTTGACAGTACGCTAGTACTTTTGCAAGTCTCCAAAAAACACCGAATTTGCCACATATTAGCGATTATTCCCAGCTAATTCGTCCTTTTTTCTTGTATTTCTGCGTATTTATTTTCTCGTTTTTGCGACCTAAAGCACAATTTTTCTTACTGGTGGCACTTTGAGGTATTTATTTAACGCATTTTAAATACTTGCTCCCAGTTAATTAAATAAATAGTAGACGGAGTAATCTATATACATAATCGACAAGTCACTGATAAATGCATGGAGGATAGTATTTACTGAAACAACTAACCATTCCCTTTTCCTGTTCCACCAGCAAATTTACGAGAGGAAGCGATTGTTTGTAAGCTTTTGTACGAGCCGTAATATCTGTTATATAGTCATAAAATCGTAGAAAAATAGGTCTACAGAATCAAGCCTTAATTATAAGGCGTCTCGAAATTTTTAAACTATGCAGCGTCTCTTACTAATATGATAACTATAATTAGAGCAACATGGTATGTACCCACGAAAAGTTACTATCCCTCCTTTCACATATTTTTCTTTGCATCCGTAGCAACAAGAGTAATTCACCCTCGCTATTACACTATCAACAAGCGGTGAAACACAACAAAAACTCTTGATATTATAAACTTCAAACGCTGCAGAAAGCACACACGCACAGCGAGGGTCTAGTGAAGCAGGGGATACAACCCGTCGGCTTTGAACAATGACGTCATTCCTTAGTCATAGATAGTAATGTCTTCACTTCGAGGCATAGATAATAAAGCAGTTCTGTGTTCTAATGAGCGCTATCATTAAAATAATTGAATGTGAATCTAAAAGCGATCATTTATCTATATTTCACTATTTTGCCATATTTCACTTTCTTATTCCACCAATATGCTTCAGTAGCTGATAAGTGTTTTTTGGCATTTTTTAAAAAAAAATCTCACGAGATAGAATAAACTGATCCTAAGATACAGATGCTTCAGTAGCTGATAAGTGTTTTTTGGCTTTTTTAAAAAAAATCTCACGAGATAGAATAAACTGATCCTACTTCATTAAGCAATCAGTAAAAAAACTAAACTAAAACATAACAGCAAAAGACTTCGTAATCTATTTTATTTTCAGTTTACCATTTTCGCTTTTGCTGTTATGTTTTAGTTTAGTTTTTTTTATTGATTGCTTAATGAAGTAGGATCAGTTTATTCTATCTCGTGAGATTTTTTTTTAAAAAAAGCCAAAAAACACTTATCAGCTACTGAAGCATCTGTATCTTAGGATCACTTTATTCTATCTCGTGAGATTTTTTTTAAAAAAAGCCAAAAAACACTTATCAGCTACTGAAGGGAGCTACAACACTAAGAAGAATCACTTCTCGGCTTTTGACAACACACTTCGAATGAGCTTTTAATTTGTATCGGGTGTTTCATTTCCGGTTTAGTGAAGCAGGGGATACATAGTTCAAGTGAACAACAGGACAGCAATGCTAGTTGAAACGAAGAAATCGACGACGCTGAACTTGTATCCCGTACTGCACTTAAGCAATACAGTTCGAAAGACTTTCGAGATACAACTGACATACATGTAACGTGATGTATTCTTTGCTAGTAATTTCATTCATTTCTTTCCATTGTATTTTGCGGAGAAATACTAAGATACAAACACGCGATATCGTTAACGTGAAAATACTACTGGCCCTTACATATGTGAAATGAAGTTAATCTCTCTCGCATTCCTGTGTTTCTCAACATTCTCCTCAGCTCTTTCATCTTTGTAATACATGCTCTCTGGCGACTTGTGACGTCATTGTTCAAAGCCGACGGGTTGTATCCCCTGCTACACTAGACCCCACAACGAAGTCCCGAAAACACATGACAATCCTGGTTTAATGTTGACAACATGCGCAGAACGCAATGCTCACTCCAGAGATATTTACTCTATGAGTAGCGCTGAGACGATTTTATCGCTGCTTAATAGACACTGTGGTTACAATAAAACCTCTCTGTCCTTTCATTATCTATGTAATTTTAAATGAACCAGACCGGCAACTTTTTGTTCTCTCTTTTTCTGTTTAGCCATTGTCCGGTACAGTCGCAATAATCTGTGTCACGTAGAGATTCTATTTATTGTGCTCATTTTGCGTAGTAATAACTATTTAATTTCATTGTGTTTATCATTACGACTAATCATACCTTTTTCCTCAGCTTTTTTCATGAATTTGATAAGTAAATGTGGCTTACTTTGCGTGGGGATATCTGTTGGTGAATCACCGCATATTAACGGCACCAATTAGTGTAATACCTTCGGTTAGCTTTCAAGATTGAAGCAGCATCTAAAATTCCACTTTTTGCAAAACAAAGTCCGATATCTTTTAGGCGTAAATCACGTCCCAAAATTATACTCGCCAACAGATAATCCCGGAAGAGAAGCCTAGCTAAGGAAATATGAATCATGATGACACTAATTAAATTCCAAAAATAAAATAAAAGATAAAACCATAATAATAAAACCACCACCATATCGCTCAACCACCACATTGATGTTACCGTGTGGGAGAAATTCAACGGTGATGGCAGAGGTGAAAGTTTCCCAGTCTGCGTCGTTCAAAGCCCATCTGGGTAGGCGTCCGTGGGCATGACGCCGGGGGAGTGACAGGAAGATGGGGAAGTGGTCACTACCACACAGGTCATCGTTTGCAAAGTGATAAATCAATGGCCGAGTAAGTACCATGAGCCGCAATGAAATTTGTGGGGGCCCCAGTATTTAAGAGGCAGAAGTCGAGTCGAGACAGTAAATTTTCGACATCTCTACCTCGGCCAGTAAGCATGGTGACACCCCACAAGGTGTTGTTGTTGTTGTTGTGGTCTTCAGTCCTGAGACTGGTTTGATGCAGCTCTCCATGCTACTCTATCCTGTGCAAGCTTCTTCATCTCCCAGTACTTACTGCAACCTACATCCTTCTGAATCTGCTTAGTGTATTCATCTCTTGGTCTCCCTCTACGATTTTTACCCTCCACGCTGCCCTCCAATGCTAAATTTGTGATTCCTTGATGCCTCAAAACATGTCCTACCAACCGATCCCTTCTTCTAGTCAAGTTGTGCCACAAACGTCTCTTCTCCCCAATCCTACTCAATACCTCCTCATTAGTTACGTGATCTACCCACCTTATCTTCAGCATTCTTCTGTAGCACCACATTTCGAAAGCTTCTATTCTCTTCTTGTCCAAACTAGTTATCGTCCATGTTTCACTTCCATACATGGCTACACTCCATACAAATACTTTCAGAAAGGATTTCCTGACACTTAAATCTATACTCGATGTTAACAAATTTTTCTTCTTCAGAAACGCTTTCCTTGCCATTGCCAGTCTACATTTTATATCCTCTCTACTTCGACCATCATCAGTTATTTTACTCCCTAAATAGCAAAACTCCTTTACTACTTTAAGTGTCTCATTTCCTAATCTAATTCCTTCAGCATCACCCGATTTAATTTGACTACATTCCATTATCCTCGTTTTGCTTTTGTTGATGTTCATCTTATATCCTCCTTTCTATCACAATGGGTTATGGGCGTTAAAATCTCCCAAAAGTAGGAAAGTTTTAGGGAGTTTTGAATCAGGGTAGCCAATGCATTCACCATCTGGAGGAAGATATACGTTGCACACAGTTATTTCCTGTGTCGTCCTTATCCTAACAGCCACAGCTTCAAGAGGAGTTTGAAGGGGCACAGGTTCACTACATACCGAGTTCAGGACATAGATGCAAACTCCACCTGACACGATTATATTCCCTAAAGTTCTTGTAATATCCCCTATAGCCATGGGGGTCAGGGGTCTTCATTGCCGGGAACCAGGGTTCCTGGAGGGAAATGCAGAAAGCATGTGTAAAGCTTAAAAGTTGCCGTAGCTCAGCCAGGTGGTGGAAAAAACTGCAGCAATTCCACTGGAGGATGACGTTATCATGAGGTTTGGAAGGCATGAAGCATGCAAGGAAGCAGGTTATGCCTCAGGGTACCTGTTGCCACTGACTGAGTATTTGTATCCATTCCCATTGTGGATGAGGCATCAATGAACTCCAGGTCCTCAGGGGACACTAAGATCTCCACCTCATCCTCAGATGCAGAATTAGTATGGAGAGGCGGTGTTTGGGCCATCGAGGGTTCCTGTTTCTTAGCAATCTTCTTCTTGGTTTGCTTGCATTATCACTTCTCTTTAGGGGCTTGCTGGGAGGACTTCTCCAAAGTAGATTCAAGCAAGGAGGAAGACCATGAAGCTCTTCGCCCAGCAGCTTTTGGCTCTCTTAGCCACTGACGAGTGTGACATTTGTAGAGACCTTGGAAGAGAGGGTCCCCTTCCACATGGGATGAGCCAGAGAAGGCTGTTGCTTCTCTAGCTGGGGCGAGGGGACCGATGTCGCTCCCGAAGTTGGTGCTTTGGGAGCTATGGAAGAAGATTTGCCCCTACCACCAAGTGGGCGGATGTATTCTGGCAGCCTGGAGGGCCCACTGTTCGTGGCACAGAGTGTGGAACTACTGGAACTTGTGATGGTGATGTTGAATTAGCTGCAGCATATGTGGACATCAACCGCATGGGGTGTAATTGTTCAAATTTACATTTGGCCTCTTGGTAAGTCAACTGGTCCAGAGTCTTGTACTCCATGACTTTCCACTCCTTTTGGAGTTCAAATGACTCTGAGCACTATGGGACTCAACTTCTGAGGTCATCAGTCCCCTAGAACTTAGAACTACTTAAACCTAACTAACCTAAGAACGTCACACACATCCATGCCCAAGGCAGGATTCGAACCTGCAACCGTAGCGGTCGTGCGGTTCCAGACTGTAGCGTCTAGAACCGCTCGACCACTCCTGCCGGCCCTTTTGGAGTACTGTGCTGCTTGGCGAGCTGGGGGAGTGGTGCTCTCCACAGTTGATACAAGTGAGTGGAGGCGCACATGGAGTATCTGGTTGCAGTGGACGTCTGCAGTCTCGACATGTAGCGATGTAAGTGCAGCGGAAATACATGTGCCCAAATTTCCAGCACTTAAAGAACCGCACAGGGGGAGGAACGTATGGTTTAACGTCACAGCGATAAACCATAACCTTGACCTTTTCAGGCAATGAATCGCCCTCAAAGGCCAAGATAAAGGCATCAGTAGCAACCCTGTTGTCTTTGGGTCCCTTGTAAATGCGCTAGATGAAATGAACACCCCGCCGTTCTAAATTGACGTGGAGCTCGGCGTCAGACTACAAGAGGAAGTCGCGATGGAGAATAATCCTCTGGACAATGTTGAGGCTTTTAGGAGTGACGGAAGCAGGAATATCGCCCAGCTGTTCACTGGCGAGTAATGCCCAACATGGGCTGGGAGTGTTGTCTGAATCAAGACTGCACAGTTTCTCATCTTGGACAAGGCTGTCACTTTCCCAAACTTATCTTCAAGATGTTCACCAAAAATCTGAGGCTTTGTAGGTAGAATGGAGTCCCTACCTATTCTGCTACAGACTAAATACCGAGGCGAATATGGCACTCTTCTTTCTATACCCCTATGTTCCTCCCATGGTGTAGCGAGGGGGGGGTGGGACGATTTAGGGTCATACCTGTCAGCATTGTGTTTGATCTTTCCCTTCTTAGAGACTGCCGGCACTGTTCAGTTACCAGCGAGAGATGACTTGGTCCACTTCATTGTGGGTCATCTGCCCTGATGCCACCCACTCCGATCAGGGGCTGTCCCCACGGGAGCCACCCAGCCACAGGAAAGGTCACCTAGCACAATGGCCATTGCCAGGCGTCTGGATGCCCCACGAAGATGGACATCACTCCTTGGCATACATGGGGAGTTTACAGCTCAGGCATCAGCAGTGCTATCCCTGTGTTGTCAGCGAGCTACCACCAGTGGGTACATGACAGTACCACCACAATGGGCTGGCTACCGTGCTTGATGTTGGGCGCAGAGAAATCCAATATTGTCATGGGGTGAAAGACGACAGGAGACAACGGAAGAAGATGACATACCACGGAAAGTGTCCCCGCCCAACTAGTTGGATTGCAGGTGGAGATGCAAAGCCATGACGAGAAGAGGTTCAGGAAATCGTATGTAAGGGCACTATGGATAACTGGTGCATCACGTAAGGCATCCTTCCCCATATATGGCCCGAACGTCTGTAGAATTTGGAAAGTGACAGGTCAAACTATAAAATGGGACCTGAACTTATAGGGCCAAAAAGTGTGAGACTCCTTTTAGTCGCCTCTTACGACAGGCAGGAATACCACGGGCCTATTCTAAACTCCAGACCCAAAGAGGGGGCGGGGGGGGGGGGGGCTGAGGAGCGAGACTGTCTGGACTAGAGCGCTTCAAAGTGTCTGATAAAAAAATGAGTGAAATTGAAAAGAGTTATCGCGTATTTCATGTAACTCAGGGAACGACTTCAGTGAAAGCTCTTCGTATAATCTTCAAAAATGGACAGCTGGCTGATTTTGATATAAAAAATAGCAGGGATATTGATTCAGCGGGGTGGGCCTAGCTGCTTTCAGGTTCCGGCTGAAAAAGCTGATGAAGAGCAGTGACACTGCTTCCTACTACGATGGTCTCAAGGTTGTTTCCTTTTTTTTTTTCAAACTATGAGTTAAACGGTGCTTATCCAAATATCGAAATAATTTTGAAGATATGTATGACAATGCCAGAGTTTGTAGCACCTCGTGTGCACAGTTTCAACAAACTGAAGATGATAAAAAACTACAAGGTCCAATATGGGTGAAAGCAGACTGTCAAAAACAGATATCTTGTCGACAGTATATGACGCAACTGCTAGACTTGACTTCAATGACATAATCAATGAGTTACCTTCACTAAAATGAAGAAAATGCAAAGTAAAATTATAATGACAACAGAGTTCTTGAAAACAATATTTTCTCAGCCTTTTTATTAATTTCTTTCTTATGTAATTAATAATTTAACCATTATTAATAATTCGAGAGGACCAAATAAAATATTTCCTTTATTTTTCATCATTCTAAAACCAATGTACAGCAGATGCTACGAATAAAAAGATACAGATTTTGTTTTACCTTTAGCTTTTTGCAAAGTCCATACAACTTGCAATTTATTTACTGCAATGATACATTAAAAGTGCGCAATATTTATCAACATAGTTCATTTAAGTCACATTTTTCACTAATGCTTTACTTTTATTAAACATACTTCCAAATTATAAAAATTGCTGTCTGCATAGCAAAGATTCCACAGTTTCACAGGAATGAGAGGGTGGATGCGTAGATTTCGGACTTTTGCCAGAGGCACAGTATCACACCAGTACGGCTCTGGACGTTGTTACATTTCCCCAGTCTGTTTAATCATGTTCCAGACAGCATCCATGTCCTTTGGAACAACAATCGATTCTAGTCGGCCTTCATGACATTCACCACTGACGGAATCACGATCACAACAAAATTCTGCAAACCAGTAGCAGACAGTGATGTCTGAAGGCGATCACTTATCAAAAGCTGGACGAAGCGGTTCTAGGCATTGTTGCAGAAGTACTAAGTGCTTTACGTAGATCGTAAAAAATAATCCAATGAGATTTCAATTTTTTTTCGAAACATCGTTTTTTTGAAGCCTTCTCTGTTAGAAAATCACGCGACCAGTTTCCGAGCTGCCATTCTCTTACTTGTAACAAATTGACAGATGTTAAAGGCACCATCTAATGGTCGAACCTCGTATCGAAAAATGCGGCACCGCACTGCACAAACCTTTCTTTTCATAAATTCCTCATTTAAAATGTACCGTACTATTTCTTCTAATAGATCTACCGCACCAGCTTTCAATTACGCGTGTAATTACCCATTGTCCAATAGCGTGTAGCGAGTGCACTTTACCCTTATTTCCGTATGTGGTTGCAGTTTTAGAAACTTTTTCGCGTGGATAACCATGAGAGGAAGTAGTGTGAATTTTGTCGCCCACGCCTTAACTATTGAAAATCGAGAAGAAGACTCCTCAAAAGTTTTCAGCATCAGCATCTCTCCATGAATTTCTGGTGATGATAAACCGTCGATAATAAAGAATTGTTCTCCAGTGGGGTATTCTAGCTTATCCCTAGAATTAAACACACACAATGCGACCAAGAGCGCCCATATGATAGTTTGTACGGGGACGGGGGGAGGGGGAGGAGCAAGTCTGGGTGTATCGAGCAGTTTTAATATTGTGGAAGACGAATGGCGGCTTCTAAGTAGCCATAGAATATTTCCAAGTCCAAACTTGATAAAAGCCTACCTAAAATCAACTTTCAAATCATGTTCTTGAAAGAAAAAGACTACATTATAGTTTTCGCTTTCCTTGTGAGCTGGAGGGGGGGGGGGGGGAGGGGGAATCGCGGCCTCCTCTTCACCCCGTGTATGGACGCGTTTCGAATACGACTATTTTTTTAAAACTGTACAAACAAAACTATGCTACACTACTCAACAGCGTCTATCAGCATAACAGAAACAAAATTTCAATGGTATTATCGTCATCTATGTAAGCCTACCAGACCAGAAGAAGTTCTCATTCTCTGTATATGATGGAGGCAGTATATTTATTTCACAGCACATGTGAAATGCGTTATTAACAGTTTAGCACCATATTATTCGAAGAACTAACGTCTTCCCTTGGAAAGGAAGAAGGAAATCGATGTCTAAGCCCATCGTCTTGTAAGATCCCCGTTCACAATAAGACTTCCGTGCGAGCTAAACTGAACATTCCAAAACGTCTCTAATTTCCTTCCAAAGTTTTCTTCAGGTCGATTTGATGACAGTCCCGGACGCTTGAGCAGCAACAAAGGTCGTAATTCGTAACAGCCTCATATATGGTTTCACCTGCAGAGGACTTCTGTCGACAGAATGACAGCTTCCTTCCGCTCTCTCTACATTAGGTTTGTACACTTTCGTGACACTTCATAAAATTACTTACGTGCACATAGTCAATATGTCTTTTTCCAGAACATTATCAGTAATGCTAAAATCCAACTGTTTGGGATTCTTTTAGCCTATTTATGGACACAATTACGGATTTTTATTCAATTTAAGGCGATTTCCTACACAAGTTGGGCATTACGCGAAACTCTTCATTGTTTCTGACATTAGGACCATGTGTTGCCTTGTTACGTTGTGAGAAGCCAAACTGCCACAGAAGATATTCGTAATCACCTCTTTATGGATACAACATGTGGACTGATCAGATTATATACACTTTAATCTACGAGGGTCACTCAAAAGAAATGCACACTTTTTTTTAAATCCATCTTTTATTCTACATGTTTGAAAGTCGTACAGTGTGTAGATACATCCTTTAGGAACAATATTTTCATTTCTCCACATAATTTCCGTCCCTCTCAACTGCCTTACGCCATCTTGGAACCAGCGCCTGTATACCCGCACTGTAAAATTCTGGGCCAACCTGTTGGAGCCACTGTTTGGCAGCATACACAAGGGAGTCATCATCTTCAAACCTTGTTCCACGAAGAGAGTCTTTCAGTTTCCCAAAGAGACGATAGTCACATGGAGCCAGGTCAGGACTGTAAGGCGGGTGTTTTAGTGTTGTCCATCCGAGTTTTGTGATCGCTTCCATGATTTTTTGACTGACATGTGGCCGTGCATTGTCGTGCAACAGCAAAACATCCTGCTTTTGACGATGTGGTCGAAGGCGACTCAGTCCATTGATTGCCTCTTCGTCTCTAGTGAAAAATGATAGAGCCATGTTTCATCACCTTCACAATTCTTCCAAGAAATTCATCTCCACCATTCTCGTACTGTTCCAAAAGTTCGCTGCATACCGTTTTTCTTGTTTCTTTCTGAGCCACTGTCAACATCGGGGAACCCACCTGGCACAAACCTTTTTAACGCCAACACTTTCAGTATTCTGCAAACACTTCCTTCCCCTGTCCCAACGTAGCGTGACAATTCGTTCACTGTGATGCGTCTGTCAGCAGTCACCAATTCGTTAACTCTCTGCACATTGTCAGGAGTGTGTGCAGTACGAGGCCCGTCGCTGCGAGGACAATTCTCGATATTGCCGTGCCCGTTTTCATCACGTAACCTGCTTACCCACCGACTAACTGTACTGCGATCAACAGCAGCATCTGCATACACCTTTTTCAACCTCTTGTGGATGTTTCCCACTGTCTCGTTTTCACAGCACAGGAATTCTATGACAGCACGTTGCTTCTGACGAATGTCAAGTGTAGCAGCCATCTTGAAGGCATGCTGTGACGGCGCCACTCACGGGAACAGGTTGAACTAAGTCTGAAAACAAGCGGGAAGGATGTATCTACACACTGTAAAACTTTCACACGTGCAGAATGAAAACTGTATTTTTACAAAAATAGTGTGCATTTCTTTTGGAGTGACCCTCGCGCATGTCATTTTGACCCAAAATGTGAGCTTCGTGCTGTACGAGGGACGCAGTCGCCTTCCTTGAAACGAGTAAAGCTATCCGGAGGTGGGTCTCAGCAGCCAGCCGCAGTGTCTCTCTGGGCCTCCACCTGTTTGCTGCTGATGGTGTGTTCTCGCCTACTTCCAACTTTAGAGCCAAAGTTCCGAGCCAGTTACATAGGGTCTTACGTAGTTTAATGTAGACTCCGAACTGCGGTTTCTCTAGGTCTTTTATTCAATTCATTGCAGGATGTGGGGGGAAGCAAACAGTGACAGAGAAATCCTAGAGCCGACTGTGGGTCAAACACCGCACCACTGGATTAATGTTCTGCCACTTACACAGGGAATGGCCGAGTCACACTAATGGTTGGAACAAGTTGACATTTTCAGCAGGCAACTGAAAACGCAGTTTAACGATGGTAGCTGCCATCTATAACTTACTTCTCTCGGTAGTACCCTGATTACGTCACACGATACTGTAGGTGTACTTACAAGGGAACCTTCCCATCGCACCCCCCTCAGATTTAGTTATAAATTGGCACAGTGGACAGGCCTTGAAAAACTGAACACAGATCAATTGAGAAAACAGGAAGAAGTTGTGTGGAACTGTGAAAAAATAAGCAAAATATACAAACTGAGTGGTTCATTGGAAGATATGCAACATCAAGGACGCTGCGAACGCAGGAGCGCCGTGGTCTCGTGGTAACGTGAGCAGCTGCGGAACGAAAGGTCCTTGGTTCGAATCTTGCATCGAACGAAAAGTTTAATTTTTTATTTTCAGTTTATGTGACAAACTATTATGTTTTCATCACTTTTTTGGGAGTGATTATCACATCCACAAGAAAACCTAAATCGTGCAAAGTAGAAGAATCTTTTTACCCATTCGCCAAGTGTACAAGTTAGGTGGGTCGACAACATATTCCTGTCATGTGACGCACATGCAGTCACCAGTGTCGTATAGAATATATCAGATGTGTTTTCCTGTGGAGGAATCGGTTGACTTATGACCTTGCGGGCAAATGTTTTCGGTTCCGATTGGAGAGGCACGTCCTTTCGTCTACTAATCGCACGGTTTTGCGGTGCGGTCGCAAAACACAGTCACTAAACTTATTACAGTGAACAGAGACGTCAATGAACGAACGGACAGATGATAACTACGCAAAAATAAAGAAAGTAAAGTTTTCACTCTAGGGAGGACTTGAACCAAGGACCTCTCCTTCTGCAGCTGCTCACGCTGCCACGGGACCACAGCGCTCCTGAGTCCAGGTTCTCCTTGATGTTGCCTATGTGGCCCATGGACTACTCAGTTTGTATATTTTGCTTATTTTTTCACAGTTCCACACAACTTCTTCCTGTTTTCTCAATTGATCTGTGTTCACTTTTTCAAGGCCTATCCACTGTGCCAAGTTATAACTAAATCTGAGGGGGGTGCGATGGGGAGGTTCCCTTGTGAGTACTGGAGCCACTAGGATACGTGTTAGGGTGTTGGGTGGAGACGTGATACGCAGCTGCGGCCGACATACGACCGGATGCCCCCGGATTTGTCCCACTTTTGTGGGGTCCAGAGGTGTCGACAGGGTATTTTACACAACTGTTCGGAATAGAGTCGGACGTTTTTCTGTGTCTGCAGAAATTCGATCAATTTTAATAAATCTTTTTTTTAAATCTACTAAATGAGAGCTGGTGTGTAAATATTTTCGTTCATTGTAATTAAAAAACTGCAGTAAGCGCACTTACAAGGTAGGGGAGGTCGCCAATCGGGACAAGCCTATTTCGCCCAAATTGCGTGTGTAGAAGGAGGTGGGTCTCCACATCAAGTGCCTTAAATATTTCGCCTGAGTGGGCCTTACGAGAACGGAGAAAATGCTCTCGAAAGTTTTTCCGATAGCACTATATACCTTATTCAGCACTGTGTCCGTCGTGGACGGGGTAGCGTAAAGGAACAGCGCACTGTTTACGAGTGAGGTGGCCTGATATCACTCCCAACTGCTTCCTGATTCTTTTTCTGTTTTTTCTCATTGTTATTTTACTTCGTTTCTTCAGATTGTTCAACTGTTTACCGTAGAATTTAAATACATTCAAACTTTCGAATCAAATATAAAACAATCATATCGTAAATGACGTACAAAAAGGTTAGAAATTAAAATATTACTCTTATTATGTACATTACGCTAACAGACGTTACCCTAGCTGACCGCTGGACCGAGCGAGGTGGCGCAGTGGTTAGCACACTGGACTCGTATTTGGGAGGACGCCGATTCAATCCCGCGTCCGGCCATCCTGATTTAGGTTTTCCGTGATTTCCCTAAATCGCTCCAGGCAAATGCCGGGATGGTTCCTCTGAAAGGACACGGCCTACTTCCTTTCCCGATCCGACGAGACGGATGACCTCGCAGTTTGGTCTCTTCCCACAAACAACCCAACCCTAACCCTGACCGCTGGAATCGCAAGCGTCGCGTCCGCTATCACACGGTAATGTATTTCTCACTAGTGAGTGTCGCGACTGTATGCACTAGACTGTGCTTCTATTGTCAGTTCGCAACGATTCGTGGAGCTGTGAGTATCGTCGCGCCAAAATCAAACATGGCAACACAACAAAAAGTGACTATTAATCTCGAAACGTTTGATGAAGATTTAAAAGCAAATTTCAACAGTACTCTTTCCCACGCTTTTTTAATTTATAAAGAAAAAGGGATGATCACTGACAATCCTCCTATGTCCTTCAGTCCTACAGTAACATTCATAGGTGAAGCAATTGCAGAGGCAGTTATCGACGTTATGAATACGCATTTCATAGAGCACGACGAAGATCTGATACTATGCACAGAGACTGATGAAGAAAATATTTATGAAGAGGTACGTGGAACATCTCATTCTCTCTCTCTCTCTCTCTCTCTCTCTCTCTCTCTCACACACACACACACACACACACACACACACCCACACACACACACACACACACACACACACACACACACACACACACGTTTATCATATGCAGTCTCTTTTTAGATGTCACAGGTGACTTCTTCAAGTACAGATCAGGACTATACTTCTGAAGATTTCTCCACGAGTTCCTCACGTACATCAGCAAGAGGGTCCTGGAATTTGCTGACGCTCATCCGAAATGGAAATTTGCAACATTACAGTCTAGATTCCCAATGCTGAAGAAAAGGGATTGTCTCAAAATTTGGAGGAAAGAAGTACACCAAGGTAGCACCAGACTTCAAAAGTTGTCCTTAATTGACTCGGAGACATGGGAAAAATTTCAAGATGCACGACGCTGCTATGGGCAGGTGACGACTAGAACCCTACAGCAATGGGCAATGACCCCTTCGTTCCCGTATTTGTCGGAGAGTTTCACTTCTGTGCTTCTAATACTTGGGTAAAATCCTTCAAGAAAAAAATATTCGATAAGGGAGCGAAAGATCACGAAATTCGTCAGCAAAAATGATGCAACTTTTGACGAAACAGTGGCAGCAGCTGAGAAGTTTCGTATGCAGATGAGACATTTAATGCCACATTTCAACATCGACTATATAATTAACACCGACCAGACCGGATGCCAGTATGAGTCAACGTACAACAGGCAGGTCTCTGGGTGTCAAAGGTGCAAAGACTGTTGCGGTGAAGAAACTCAGTCAATCGAAGACCACCCACTCTTACACAGCACAGCACAGTTTCACCGCTTCAGGGAAACTTTTACACCTTGCGTTTTTATGTTTGCAAGAGCCTGCGAATAAATTCGGTCCTCGGGTTGCCACCACTGTCAAAAAATTAGAAGACGAGTACAAAAATGTTGTCGTTACTTATTCCATGTCAGGGAAACTAACGAAAGAGCTTTATGCAACATTCTTGGAAACAACATTGAAGCCATACGTTGCAGACAATAAATTTCTTCTGTTGGTGGATTCTTGGAGCGGCCAAACAGATTCAACATTTTATGATGAGACATTTACGAATGAGCTAAGCGAGGCAATGTGAACCATGATGGTCATTCCACCAAAACGTACACCGCTCGTTCAACCGTGTGATATATATTTCCATCGCCAAGTAAAAATTCTAATTAAAATACTAACAAAGAGCCCCTGAATTGCTCCGACAACAGCGAGAAATATAATCAAGAGAAGATGCAGTTAAAATACAATCGATCGTCCAGGATCAATTCAGTGCTTCAGTGTTCACCCCAATGATCCAGTACGATTGGTTTGCATCCAAACTTACAGCGGAAAAACCGTCGTTTCAAAACTTGAATGAGGTGTCCTTTCCAATGACACATGCTCAAACAATGCCTTCATATAATGTGCCTGGTGTGAAACATATTTATGTTTCACATGCTTCTATGACAGATGTCACCATAAAAATTGCAAACCTTCTACTGTGATAATGAATAAAAAGTAGCGCACGTAACCGCAAGAATCTTTGGAAACTTTATTTTCATTAACACTTTCGCCTAATTATATAAATATACTGTTTGAATGTGTTAAATTTCTACGGTAAATAGTTGAACAATCGGAAGAAACTAAGTAAAATAAACAGGGGGAAAAATCAGGAAGCGCCTGCGGTTGTTCTCAGGTCGCCTGTTTCGGAGGCAATGAGCTTTACCATTTACGCTCCACCGTTAACGACAAATAGAGGGCTGAATAAGGTATATAGTGCTACCAGAAAAACTTTAGAGAGCATTTTCTCCTTTCCTAAGGCCCACTCAGGCGAAATATTTAAGGCACGTGATGTGGAGACCCAACTCCTTCTACACACGCAATTTCGGCAACATCGGCGTGTCCCGACTGGCGACCTCCCCTTGTCAGAGCCATTTGAACCATTTTTGAGATCTCGCTTCAAAACATGAAATCAATGAGAAAGCTGGGGAGAAGAAGATTAAAAATCTGATAAGTGCGTTTCATCTGGAACACATGCGTGTGACGAATAAAAAAAGCGGCTCAGGGGGTAATAAAGAAAAAAATGGTTCGCATATGAATCATTAAAGTTCATCTTAGATGTGACGGAATCACGTGCAGGAATGGACAGCTCAATTGTAAGTATGTCAATTTCAATAACTATCCATATTTCTTAACTGACTACTTGTATGCCAATCCATGGCAACAAAGTTATCAATAAGTATATTTGTAAAATAGGAAATTTTATACTGCTCTTAGAAAGTCCCAAATCTTTTAAATTGTTGTAATCAATAGGTTGCATACAGTACCTTCTACCAAATGCTTTTGAATAAGTATGTAATCGATAGATGTAAACAGTAGTTTCAAAATACATTTTACTACAGTGGACCACATAAACAAGTTTGTAGGAAGAAAGTAACTAAAAAGTTTGAGTTCATCTAGATAATCATATTTATTCACGTAAATGAATATACACTGCAGTACGAACATAATTAATATGCATTGGTGCAGGATGATACTATTGGCATCACTCTTGCCACTCAAAATCTCCTTGTGGTGTCATAAAACATTCTTTGAATTCCTCTTGTAGTGCCTGTGCGTCACAGGAAGGTCTCCGAGGAATCTTTGATAAGTTCGTTAGGCCTGTATGGTTGCGAGTAGCATCTTTCCACTCTCCAACAGGAATTACGCAATTATCTACGTCTTCTGTATCCAAATTATTTGGAGGTGAATATACAGTTATGGACGTTGCACTTTGACTTAAAATATTATGGAGATACGTACGTGCTTTTGTAACTCAGCTTTCCCAACTTTAAGTAATAATGGCTTCCTAAACACTTAAAAACTGAGGACATTATTCTGAAAGTGTCTTCGACAATACGTCGTGCGCGAGAAAGTCGGTAATTAAATATTCTTTCCTCCGACCTTGGTAACTGCCCAGTACACGGTTTCATCATATTTGTGGTCAATGGAAATGCCTCGCCCGCTACTGAAACATATGGTGACAAATTTCTTCTTCCTGGAAGAGATCCTGGGGGAAGAATATTTAATTTATTTTACATTAACGCTTTATGAAACGAAGTGTTTTTAAAAACTCATCCATCTGATATGTGGCCCTGACAACCAACCTGTGCATATTAAAAGCAGTAATTTGCGTCTGCAATCGTCATAAGGATGATGCTAAATGTTGTTTAGTAGTTAATATACTCACTTCCAGTATTGGTGGGATGTATCATTTGCACATGTTTGCCTTCTGTGGCTCCTGCACAGTGAGGGTAGTTCCATTTCACTTTGAAATTTCTGGCGGCATTCTTCCATTCTTCAGTATTCTTTGGAATCTGAAAAGTAATACATTATCATTACTGTCCCTATTTTTTCAGTATGACGACGTAGAGGACGCAGAAACAAAAGATGAAGATGCAAGTCAGCCTTCAGAAGAAAATACGCCTCAAACATCAACTACGTCTCGTGAGGAAACCCAAAAAAAGAAGAACTCAGGAAATGGAGAGATACTCGAGTTGAGAAAGCTTACCAGGTTTTAAAAACTGTTAACAGAGATGAAGGGAGTGTGTATGGAGAGTTCATCGCCAATGAAATAAGAAAATTCCCCCCGACAACGTAAAGTTCGTGAATCACATAATTGGAAATGCGTTATTCAAAGCAGCGTTGGGGGGAGTATGAGAAGCGAACCCCCAGCGTACATCAGTACCGGCTGTCGTATCGGAAGACAGTGCTGAAGTAAGCTGTCCAGAAGCTAACTGCGAAATTATATACGTCCACACCCTGGTGAGAGTGAAGAATTCGTTGAATCAGAAGAGCTCCGTCAATTTTTGCGAAAGTGAAATACTTTGTATGAATTATTTAATTTCGATTAAAACTTACTTAAAAATGAAAAAAATTATTTAATTACAGTGAATACTGAATCTTGTATACTTACCTTTATGTATTTCTTCAACACTGATGAAATAGCTTCACATACTTATTACTATGAGGGAAATAGCAAAATATGATACTTTGACACATTAGTGTCTTGTACGAATCCCCAGCGGCTGAAAATCGTAATGCGATGGCCAGTCGAATTCTTGGTGAAATACTGTCTCCTCAATCGGCAGTTTTCCTTAGAATAAGAGGTGTAGTTAGCTGTGGTAAATAATTGAAGTCTTCATTGGACATTCTCGTAAAATTGCTAAATAATGCACCATCATCTGCTGCTAGTACACTCGTTCATGGACCTACTTTAAATTTTCTTCTCTTTCACCATCGTTTCCTTTTCTGTTCATTTTCATTTCCATTGTTAGCTGCATGTGCGATGACCAAGTAAGCAGCCTTTTGTAGCATACTACAAGACGACGCACGCCACACTTCCGTAACATGCCACAATGTTGCAAGATGTTGTCCCAGCGTAAACGAGCCTTTAGACATGGCCCATTTACCTTCTTTGAGGTAGCACCAATTAAATATTAGGAAACGTTAGCGACAGCCCCGGACATTTGCACAAGCCCCGCCCATTTACCCCCCTCCACACCTACCCCCCGCCACACCAACAAAGAGCGCATCAATATGATCTTTGGTAGTCCTCGTCGCTGTCGTGTTTTTGTTCGTGTTTTTTTTTTTTTTTTTTTTTTTTTTTTTTTTTTTTTTTTTTTTTTTTACCGCGGTTGTTCATATTAGCAGTGTTGTGCTGTTAGTACTTCTTAGCAGTTTGTGTAATACTGCCAAAATGAAACATAGATATGCACTCTCAATAAAGTTATTATACACATGGTAACTAATCTTGACTGTTGTGGCCAACTGCTGGCAAAACTGATATCTAACAGACATTAAAGTACGATAAGATGTGTTGGAATGACACTGACGAAATTATGTACATATGTTTAACAATAGGCAGTTCTAAAGCTCTCAAACACTGAAGAAGAACTCAAAGTAATCTCGTGTCTGCTATAAGCAAGCAGTCATAAGAGATCACAAGTAAAAATTCATGCATTACACAGGCAAATATTAATGAAGAATGTCACTGTATAAATATCTGACTGCTTGCATTACGCATTTCTACATTATCCCACTCTTATATTTTTTAGTCTTAATGAGGTAATCAGAAACAAACCAAGACATCGACTTTGCCTTGTTTATGCACAACATTGACTTCAGACAATCGAGATAATGGACGGCATCCTTGGCGATACTACCAATTAATATTTCTCAACAGAATTTCGTACACTACGCGATGTGACGGAAATTTGCGCTCACTGTAGTTAACAAATATCAGATTCTTTGATATAGTGCACATGAAAGCTCATTAAATAAAAAAGACAGTGTGGATACCATTTTTATTTTTCATTCTTATTGATGATTTTTCAACTCGCATATTCAATGAACATATTTCTAATTCTTTTCACAATGGTACCGGAAAAACTGTATTTCGTACTAACTACTGATTTTCTCCCTTCTTATGACTGGCATATCTGTGATATGAACAACTTTGATGTTGGAACATGCGGCAGACCATGGGCGGAGCTTAGGATATGGATTGGTGTGGAGGGGGGTGACTGGGCGGGACTTGTGCACCGTCCGGGGCTGTCGCTAACGTTACGTCAAATATTGCGTAAAATAGGAACATGTATGGAGTGAGCATAGCGTACTGCACATGTCGCCAACATCGAACCAGAGCTGTCACTTTGCTACAGTATAATGCTGTTTGTTCAACTTGCGTTTTGCTCAAAGACTGAAACTTTAGTGCTTCAACATCTTTGACCTCTTTTTATTCATTTATATATTTATAACAGCAATTGTCATTAAAGGTGCAAATCGAAATATTTGAAAAGAAAAGAAAAAAAGTTGCTTTTCATTGGTAAGTAGTACAAAGCCACCCTATTGTTGGAGGATACATGTTATTCAACAATTGATTAGGATAAACACAGTTTTTAAGCGACACAACATCGAGCGAAATAATATTAAATACTTTTTCGGATAAGTAATTGGAACAAATACTTCTGCAGCCATGCATGATGGAAATGTATGAGATCTGATGGCAACAAATAGACCTAACCTCTTTGAGAACGTCCGTATTGATCTAATATCAGTAACTGTGCGGCAGTTGTAGAAACAATAATTACTGAAATACAAAGAAAGTAGAAATATTTAGATGTTCAGCAACCTACGGCAATGAAAGACGTTCCCTGATAGTTGCAGCGTGCTTGGTGCAGCTGCTTTGAGCGTTTGTCAATGTCACTCACATAACATATTTTGTACGTACGGTATCTCTGTCGCAACGCCTCAGTCTTGTGGCAGCTCTATTAGACATCTGTTGTTTTCGCCTGTAGCCGTTTGCACTTTGCACCTGCCATCTGTCAGCTCTTTCTCGAACTCAACTATAGATAAAGAGGCACTCGCGTCATAACCTGAAGATAATGTCAAAACGTATACCTCCGTACAAAAAGCATATGGAGGAACTGTGGCTCAAGTTTCAAAGAATAGTTGACCAGGTACTGGACAGATATATGCCCTAGTATAGTCCGCGACGGATGGGACCCCTCACAGTCCATACTCTCTATAAATAAACTAGTAAAGAACCAGCGACAACTGCACAATACGTGTAAAACCAAGCGGTATTGAAAAGCATATTTCATGACAGGTGGATTGGTCGTCGAAACACCATACCATGGCCCGCGCGTTCACCGGATCTGACGTCCCCGAATTTCTTTCTGTGGGGGGAGTTGAAGGATATTTGCTATCGTGATCCACCGACAACGCCTGACAACATGCGTCAACGCATTATCAATGCATGTGCGAACATTATGGAAGGCGAACTACTCGCTGTTGAGAGGGATGCCGTTACACGTATTGCCAAATGCATTGAGGTTGACGGACATCATTTTGAGCATTTACTGCATAAATGTGGTATTTACAGGTAATCACCCTGTGACAGCATGCGTTCTCAGAAATGATAAGTTCACAAAGGTCCATGTATCACATTGGAGCAACCGAAATGAAATGTTCAAACGTACCTACGTTCTGTATTTTAATTTAAAAAACCTACCTGTTACCAACAGTTCGTCTAAAATTGTGAGCCATATGTTTGTGACTATTATAGCGCCACCTATCACAAAGCGAAAAAAGTAGTCCAATTAAAACATTCATATTTCTTTTCGTACTACTCGAATATGTAATAAACAATGGGGGTTCCTATTTAAAAAGACGCAGTTGATATCCGTTTGACCTATGGCAGCGCCATCTAGCGGTCCAACCAAAGGGCCATCTGGTTTCCCCCTTCAAGCTAGACAAGTTTCGTTCTTTGTAGTTTTTTCGTCTGACACTTATTTCGTGAAATATTTGGACCGGTCACGATCAGTGGAACACCCTGTATATGTTCAACACCCTACGTATCTCTCATTTTGGGATCCCGAGTATTATATCAGAATAATTACTGCGCATACAGAGGCATTTATCCCGAGCTCCATACGTGAATGGAACGGGAAGAAACCCTGATAAATGGCACTAAAATGGTCCTAGCTGACTCACCTTTAGACTACCTCTCTAAGGTACTACTAAGTTGTCCAGGACTCGACATAAACTCTCACGTCACACTAGCCTGAACATCCGAACTCCTGGGAAACTCTTGGGCAAAAGTTTAAAACGTTTTGCATTGACTCTTTACATTGTATGTCCTTTACTGACAGTCTTCTTCCAGTAAATCGTAAGCTGCATTTATTTTATTCACTTTGCTCCACCGTGCTGGTATGTTCTACCGTAATTCTCGCACAAAATCAATCAGATGACTTATAGATCATCTTCTTTTAAATTGTAAAGTGTTAATCTTGGCCATTTTACAATAACATTTTAAACTGTCATTGGTTGCCCACATAACAACGTTTCTTGGATCGCCCAGTAGTTCTTGGTTCATTCTGTTTATCTCTCTTTCTGTTGTTGTTTTGTTAGTTACTGGTAACATATACTGCTCGTTCGCAACTTTTATCGAAAGACTGGTCTAAACTACTACTATTCAGAACTACACTCCTGGAAAGTGAAATAAGAACACCGTGAATTCATTGTCCCAGGAAGGGGAAACCTTATTGACACATTCCTGGGGTCAGATACATCACATGATCACACTGACAGAACCACAGGCACATAGACACAGGCAACAGAGCATGCACAATGTCGGCACTAGTACAGTGTATATCCACCTTTCGCAGCAATGCAGGCTGCTATTCTCCCATGGAGACGATCGTAGAGATGCTGGATGTAGTCCTGTGGAACGGCTTGCCATGCCATTTCCACCTGGCGCCTCAGTTGGACCAGCGTTCGTGCTGGACGTGCAGACCGCGTGAGACGACGCTTCATCCAGTCCCAAACATGCTCAATGGGGGACAGATCCGGAGATCTTGCTGGCCAGGGTAGTTGACTTACACCTTCTAGAGCACGTTGGGTGGCACGGGATACATGCGGACGTGCATTGTCCTGTTGGAACAGCAAGTTCCCTTGCCGGTCTAGGAATGGTAGAACGATGGGTTCGATGACGGTTTGGATGTACCGTGCACTATTCAGTGTCCCCTCGACGATCACCAGTGGTGTACGGCCAGTGTAGGAGATCGCTCCCCACACCATGATGCCGGGTGTTGGCCCTGTGTGCCTCGGTCGTATGCAGTCCTGATTGTGGCGCTCACCTGCACGGCGCCAAACACGCATACGACCATCATTGGCACCAAGGCAGAAGCGACTCTCATCGCTGAAGACGACACGTCTCCATTCGTCCCTCCATTCACGCCTGTCGCGACACCACTGGAGGCGGGCTGCACGATGTTGGGGCGTGAGCGGAAGACGGCCTTACGGTGTGCGGGACCGTAGCCCAGCTTCATGGAGACGGTTGCGAATGGTCCTCGCCGATACCCCAAGAGCAACAGTGTCCCTAATTTGCTGGGAAGTGGCGGTGTGGTCCCCTACGGCACTGCGTAGGATCCTACGGTCTTGGCGTGCATCCGTGCGTCGCTGCGGTCCGGTCCCAGGTCGACGGGCACGTGCACCTTCCGCCGACCACTGGCGACAACATCGATGTACTGTGGAGACCTCACGCCCCACGTGTTGAGCAATTCGGCGGTACGTCCACCCGGCCTCCCGCATGCCCACTATACGCCCTCGCTCAAAGTCCGTCAACTGCACATACGGTTCACGTCCACGCTGTCGCGGCATGCTACCAGTGTTAAAGACTGCGATGGAGCTCCGTATGCCACGGCAAACTGGCTGACACTGACGGCGGCGGTGCACAAATGCTGCGCAGCTAGCGCCATTCGACGGCCAACACCGCGGTTCCTGGTGTGTCCGCTGTGCCGTGCGTGTGATCATTGCTTGTACAGCCCTCTCGCAGTGTCCGGAGCAAGTATGGTGGGTCTGACACACCGGTGTCAATGTGTTCTTTTTTCCATTTCCAGGAGTGTAGATTAGCTTAGACTATTTCAATAATTTTAATTAAGGTTGAAAATCGTTGACGTATACTACAACATGTCCTACTATAACCGACTATGTTATCCATACCCAATACTCTCACATCATTGTCTGTAAGGCAGTACTAGTAAACGTTTAATGTACTGTTGCAAACACTTAGCACATCAGTGAGCAATGTGCTCAGAACTAAACCTTCCTGACGACAATTATTTCAAAGTTCTTCTCCCTTAATCAAATCCAGCTAACACTGTATGTTTCAGATCTGCTTAGATATGTGTATGAAATCGTCTTGCAGGTAGTTCAATCTGAGATGGGCAAAGCAACGTACTGACACACTTCATAGTATATATACCTACTGTAATGATAATTACTAAAAGAGTAACCGTTTGCTATTCAAAACGACTATGAGTCAAGTGCATCAACTGTGCCTCAAGTAGTGTTTGGCAAAGAGCAAGTGAATAGATGTAGACTGTTGATGTGTATTGGCTATTCGATATTTAGTAAGATACTGAAATCATATTTGTTGACACAAATTAGTTGTCAGAATACGGACTATAGAGAAATCTGTTGTGTGCAGAGAAGCGAAAAGATTAACTAGAGTTGGATTATCATAATACAGAATGAGAAAAGGACTTCTAAACAAAATCTGAGATTCACGGCTGCTGCCAAGTAGAAATTATATTTTTGTTATATAAGTACAATATGATACTTCATACACACGTTACAAAGCGTTTTTAAATTTTATGGACAGTTTGGGATCTGGACCATTGAATTTCTATTCAGTCAGTTATCAGACAAGCTGATAATTAGGCAGTTGGGGAATCCCAATTGAGAACAGGCTCGGGGAGGGGGGGCAGGGCTCACTAGCTCCAACATACATCTTACAACCGAGTCAAGCCTCCCAAAAACCTTGGAACTGGAGGAATTGGAACCACATTAATTTATTTTTAGAACAACGACCTTGGGTGGTGGGAGAATCACTCTCACACAGTTGCAGATGTATGGTTTGACTGCAAACTCTTAACTGTGAGAACGTTCCATGCTGCTAATGTAATGTAATGAAATGAAATTCTGTTCAGTGCTTTCTTTATAGATTGTTGTCGTAAGTCTGTATCAGCACTTACGTAATAGTTTCTTAAAAATGTTGTTTTCACACCCTATAAAACGAAGACGGTGCTTCTGTGCAGAAGTTGCTTCTCCTTCTTCTTCTTCAGTAGCGCTACAGCCCTTGGTGAGCCTTGGCTTCTTCAACAATCTTCCTCCACACTTCTCGGTTATTTGCTGCTCTTTTCCATCCCCGGACTCCCATACTGGTGATATCCATTATTACCATCTTCTTCTAGGTCTCCCTTTTTGCCTAACTGAATAGATCATACCTTTCATCATTTTCTTTGGAATTCTATGCTCTGCCATTCTCTCCAAGTGTCCTAGCCATCGTATTCGCTATGATTTCACAAATTTTACTATGTCCCTGCCATGTATTAACTCTTCTAATTCGGCACTGCAGCGTATTCTCCAGCCTTCTTCCTCCCTTATAGGCCCGTAGATTTTGCGTAATATTTTCCGCTCAATGGTTATTAGTGCATTTTTATCGTGTTCCTTCAACGTCCATACCTCTGAGCCGTATGTGATAACTGGGCGGACTAGGGAATTATATATTACCAGTTTAGTTTTTCTTTTAACAAGGCTATTTTTGAAAAATTGCATATTTGCAAAGTAAGCTCTATTTCCTGCTTGTATTCGTTCCCTTATAGCCTTTCCAATACTGTTATCATTTGTTATTAGGGCTCCCAAGTAGTTAAAAGAGGACACTCCATTGAAGCATTTCCCATTGATGTTTAGGTTTTTAGGGGTTCTTCTGGCCTCAGATTGTGACATTACCATATATTTTGTTTTGTTTTCATTTACTATGAGGCCAATTTTTAAGGCTTCTGTTTCCATTGCCCGGTATGTTTCTAGGAATGTATTGGTATTTCTTCCTACTATAGCAATGTCATCAGCGTATGCACATATCTGGCTAGTTTTCATAAATATGGTGCCTCTTTTGTTGATTTTATTTACTACACTATGAAGAGCTATATAATAGGACAGTAGAGAGACTATCCTCCTGCTCCACAGCAGCCGCGCGGGATTAGCCGAGCGGTCTAGGGGCTGCAGTCATGGACTGTGCGGCTGATCCCAGCGGAGGTTCGAGTCCTCCCTCGGGCATGGGTGTGGGTGTTTGTCCTTAGGATAATTTAGGTTAAGTAGTGTGTAATCTTTGGGACTGATGACCTTCGCAGTTAAGTCCCCTAAGATTTCACACACATTTGAACTTTTTTTTTATTGCTTCACACCTTTGTTAAAGTCAAAGCTTTCACTTTTTCTGCTAAGGACCTTTACTTTTGCTCTTGTCTCTTTCATTGTCGTTCTGATTGGTCTTATTATTTTAGCACATATACCAACTTCTTTCAGTACTCTGTATAGTTCTTGCCGATTTATGCTGTCAGAGGCTTATTTGAAGTGGATGTGCAGAAGTTGCTGGAACCCTCCAGTGTCTCACATTCCTTCGTACTCCCAGTCACGAATGTCCTGCAGTGGCGCAGTGTGAAGAGTGCACTACTGTGCAGGGTTGGGTTGCAAGGTGAGTCGCCGCGAGGGTGCAGGCCTTTGGTAGCTTATGCAGACAGTACCAGAGAGTCAAAAACGTCATTGCGATTGGTGCCGCTACACTCGCTGCGATAGCCAGCGGACAGCCAGGAGACGAGCCGCCACGTCGACACTGACGCCCTAGAGCAGGGCCGGCCAAACGCTGCACAGTGAGCACACGTGCAGAAGTGCTGCACATGTGCGCACGTGTGCGACAGCGACATCTGTTATTAGCCATGTGTCCTAAACGAACGGCGGCGGCTCCACTTCCCTGTTTATGTGGTACAAGCAAGAGCGCTACATACCCAGTCTCGTTTACCCCTGGTAACCGTAACCTTAACAGAGAAGTACTGAGGAGTAGCAGGTACTGTGAAAAAGCAAAGGACGGGAGTTCTATGTTCTCAGTCGTTTAAAAATGACTGGGAACTGCAATTCTTTTTTGTAGCCGTTGGTGAAAACCCACAGTGTTTGCTATGCCGCCGAATAATAGGCGGCCAGCGTAAGTTTTCAATTGAAAGACACTACAATAGACATCACAAAGACGAGTGTAGTGTACTCAGAGTGAAGAACGGCAAGCAAAATTAAATGTCCTTAAGAAAATGGATCAGACACATGAACTCGATTATCATTTCTCTCGACCAGTGATAAACGTGTTTGGATTTATTACTTCCACAATTAAAAATTATTGTTTACTAACTGTGCATTAGTGCCTCATTCTGCTCCATGTTACATAATTATCAGGAAAGTTGGTCATTAAACCGATTTTTCCAATGTGTACTTACATTTACCGTTTTTTTAATGTGTGAAGGGCTACGCTCAGCTGAAGTCGATAAAACGTAACATTTATCTAATTGTCGGTTATTATGCAGATTTCAGACGGAGCTGATGAAAGATGTAGCAATGATGGTATTGAAATAACAGGTGATCATCGAGAGGTATGCGGTTATCATTCTGTTCAGAGGTCAGTGAGACAGAAATTATGTGGGTGTAACTGAGTGCACCGAGAATTAGTTATAGGAAACCTTGCATTAGTTTAATGTTATTTGAAATCATGAATAAGGTTCGTTGGAAGTCGCTATTTTTTTTTCCTTTATTGATTTTCAATTCCCCCCGAAGGGGGCGGGCTGGCAGCAGCTATAGACTTTTTTAAAAACGGAAGAAGAAAAGAAACAAGAAAAACAGGCGATAAAACGATGACTTAAAGTATAAAATAGCGGAAGAATGCGGAAAGCAAAGGGGTTGGCAATGTTAATAAAATACACAGGAATCAGACAAGTAACACAGTAGACGCACAATTAAAAAAACATGGCAACAGTTGGTTTCTGTTCGCAAGAGATAAAAAATCACACCCAGCGACAGTATGATGGCCGTTCGCAACACTTCCCAAAAGACACAACACGGAACACTCACTGTAAAACACTCACTGTAAAACACTGCACGAAAATGGCGGCACAAAGATGACACTCCCGAGCCAAAGGCAGATGGGAAGCCAAACGCAGATGGGGGGTGGGGGGGGGGAGGGGGTGAAGTCGCTAAGTGCTGTCTTTCTTAAATACTAGATCAAAAACATTACTCGCCGGCCGGAGTGGCCGTGCGGTTCTAGGCGCTACAGTCTGGAACCGAGCGACCACTACGGTCGAAGGTTCGAATCCTGCCTCGGGCATGGATGTGTGTGATGTCCTTAGGTTAGTTAGGTTTAATTAGCTCTAAGTTCTAGGCGACTCATGACCTCAGAAGTTAAGTCGCATAGTGCTCAGAGCCATTTGAAAAACATTACTCGTATTTACGTGCCATCAGTCAAGCTGCCTTAATAAAAACCCACGGTTTTTAACTGTATTACTGTTAACATAAAAGTAGACGTCTCAATGAGTAGACTGTGACAGTATTTTAAATTTTTAATACGCGAAATACCTTCCCATGGTTGGCTTGCAAGCTGTGGAAAGAGCACTAGAATGCGCCGGTACAGAGTATCCCAGCAAGTGGATAAAGCGACATCTGTGCGTAGAAACATGCACTACATGAACGCTGACGGCTGCGGCTTGCACGCTGTGACCCGGAAGTTGCACATGTGCAGGAGCACCGCACGCGTGCAGAATTTCCGGCCCTGCATAGAGCCTGTTGAGAGGCGCTGGCTCCAGTCGGCGGAGTGCAAACGTGCAAGGGTACTCGTGGGGGGACGACAGCTGCCGCAGGCTCAACTGGCTCCTGCAACGGGAGAGGGGGGGGGGGGGGAAGGGGGACGCCTGCCCTAGCATGGAAGGGTGTGTGTGCCAGCAGTCACGCTCCGGTGCCCCCCCCCCCCCACCCGCCCTCCAGGGCAGGAGTGGGGATGCTGTCGAAGTGAGACTGAAGGCGGCTCACCAGTAAGAAGGCGCCAAGTACAGGGAAGAGGACTTAGTTGATGGTGTTAGGACAGCAACCAGGACTTAGTGCCAGCCAGAAGATGGCCCGCCAGTGGCGGACGCCCGAACTAGTGGCGACTTCGTGCTGGCCCGCGCCACTCCGGCGCCTGGCCTAGTCCTCACGGCGTAGCAGGTGCAGGTCAGGTTAGGTTAGGTGTCGCCTTTGTGGATCTTACTGCTGCATATGACACCATTAACCACAGGAAAATGTTAACAAAGATCTATGCCATCACATGACTTCCACCAAACACAGTTTATAAGATGCCCGCTACAAAACAGACGTTTAGTTGTTACTCTACAAAACAAGAGGAGCCGGTGGAGGGCACAGAGAAATGGTATCCCCCAAGGAAGTGTGCTAGCCCCACTGCTGTTTAATATTTAGACTAATGAGCAGCCAGTTAATCCTGTCACAAGGTCTTTCATTTATGCAGATGACACAGCACTTGTCGTGCAAGGTAAAACTTTCGAGGAGGCGGAAGAAAAACTTACAATAAGTCTTGAGGCATTATCTAACTACTGCGATAGCAACTACCTGAAGCCAAACCCCTCCAAAACACTAGTGTGTGCATTCCACTTACAGAACAAAAAAATGGCCCTGAGCACTATGGGACTTAACATCTGTGGTCATCAGTCCCCTAGAACTTATAACTACTTAAACCTAACTAACCTAAAGACATCACACACATCCATGCCCGAGGCAGGATTCGAACCTGCGACCGTAGCGGTCACGCGGTTCCAGACTGAAGCGCCTAGAACCGCACGGCCACACCGGCCGGCCTTACGGGACAGAGAGGCACGGAGGAAACTGAGAATAACCTGAAGAGGTCAACACCTGACCCACTGTGACACCCCAAAGTACCTCGGAGTGAAGTTGGGCCGGTCCCTCACCTTCAAGGACCACTGTACAGATACAAAAATGAAAGTCAGTGCGAGGAACAACATTATTAGGAAACTGACTGGCAACAACTGGGAAGCACGCCCACAGGTCCTCCACACATCTGCCCTCGTTTTGTGCTTCTCCGCTGCTGAATATGCAGCACCTGTATGGCAGAACTCCAGCCATGCCAAACAGGTAAATATTGCCCTAAATAAAACAGGACGAATTGTAACCGGCTGCTTGTGGGCAACCCCTGTTGACAAAATCTACCACCTCATGGGCGTAGCACCTCCAGAGGAGAACAGCAGCTGAAGTGGAAAGAAACAAGCAGGAGACAGATCAGAGACACCCCCTGTTTGGATGCAAACGTTAAACACCAAGACTCAAGTCAACAAAAAGTTTTCTCCGGACAACGCAACCAATCCAGACATCACCTGCAGACCACAGGATACAACTCTGGCGTAGCTCATCATCAGAGAAATATTGGTACAACCCCAAGGAAGAACTTGCTACAGGTCATCATCTCCCATACACGACATGGAAGGTGCTCAATAGACTGAGAACTGGAGTATCGTGGTGCAAGGAGAACATGAAGAAATGGGGATACATCTCAGGGGACGAACTATGTGAGTGTGGTGAACCCCAAGACTATCAGCACCTATTCAACTACAGGAAACTGTCGGAACCTGTGTCCATGGACGATCTGATTATCTCCAATGATAAGGCAGTCTGTGCAGCGGAATTCTGGGCAGCAAATGGAATATAAATATGCACATATTCTCTGTAATACTTGGAATATATAAGTATGATATGCTATGTATGATAAATTATCTTTGATATGTTATGTTCTGGACACGTATAAATAAATAAAAGCACGTGCTGGAGAACTGTGAACACCTGTGCTATAATCGACAGGTATTTATACTGGTTAGAGGCTTATTTACTGTGCCGTCGCACTGCTTCCAGCCACGTACACAATAACAAACATGTGGCTCGAAGGTGTAGTAACGCCCGACCTGTCCTGCGAAAGCTCTATCTTCCCGCTGCATTTTCAGAATTACAGTGAATGTTGCTGCAACAGGTACGGCGATGCCTCGGCACCAACTGGCTGCTTACGGTTTCTTCAGCCACTGTGGCTGAGCTGCCGTTCTCCACAGTTTAGTATCCAAGAAACAGCGACGGCACTACAGCTCGTTGATTCTGTCGTGCTGCTTTTGTTTTGAATATCTCTGCACCACAGCAAGATGGCGGCTGCTACATCTACATCTACATTTATACTCCGCAAGCCACCCAACGGTGTGTGGCGGAGGGCACTTTACGTGCCACTGTCATTACCTCCCTTTCCTGTTCCAGTCGCGTATGGTTCGCGGGAAGAACGACTGAAAGCCTCCGTGCGCGCTCTAATCTCTCTAATTTTACATTCGTGATCTCCTCGGGAGGTATAAGTAGGGGGAAGCAATATATTCGATACCTCATCCAGAAACGCACCCTCTCGAAACCTGGCGAGCAAGCTACACCGCGATGCAGAGCGCCTCTCTTGCAGAGTCTGCCACTTGAGTTTGTTAAACATCTCCGTAACGCTATCACGGTTACCAAATAACCCTGTGACGAAACGCGCCGCTCTTCTTTGGATCTTCTCTATCTCCTCCGTCAACCCGATCTGGTACGGATCCCACACTGATGAGCAATACTCAAGTATAGGTCGAACGAGTGTTTTGTAAGCCACCTCCTTTGTTGATGGACTACATTTTCTAAGGGCTCTCCCAATGAATCTCAACCTGGTACCCGCCTTACCAACAATTAATTTTATATGATCGTTCCACTTCAAAACGTTCCGCACGCATACTCCCAGATATTTTACAGAAGTAACTGCTACCAGTGTTTGTTCCGCTATCATATAATCATACAATAAAGGATCCTTCTTTCTATGTATTCGCAATACATTACATTTGTCTATGTTAAGGGTCACTTGCCACTCCCTGCACCAAGTGCCTATCCGCTGCAGATCTTCCTGCATTTCGCTACAATTTTCTAATGCTGCAACTTCTCTGTATACTACAGCATCATTCGCGAAAAGCCGCATGGGACTTCCGACGCTATCTACTAGGTCATTTATATATATTGTGAAAAGCAATGGTCCCATAACACTCCCCTGTGGCACGCCAGAGGTTACTGTAACGTCTGTAGACGTCTCTCCATTGATAACAACATGCTGTGTTCTGTTTGCTAAAAACTCTTCAATCCAGCCACTCAGCTGGTCTGATATTCCGTAGGCTCTTACTTTATCAGGCGACAGTGCGGAACTGTATCGAACGCCTTCCGGAAGTCAAGAAAAATAGCATCTACCTGGGAGCCTGTATCTAATATTTTCTGGGTCTCATGAACAAATAAAGCGAGTTGGGTCTCACACGATCGCTGTTTCCGGAATCCATGTTGATTCCTACATAGTAGATTCTGGGTTTCCAAGAACGACATGATACTCGAGCAAATGGGAAATTAATTACCAAAATGCAGCGAATCTCCACCGCGTTTCCTGCAGATTGTCTTATGACCAAATAAACACAGTTTTCAGTTTCAAAATGGATGACGACGTTTCTAGTGGTTCAACTGGCGGGTCGTCTGTTTATTAATTTTCAATCAAAGTCATGTTAGCTTTGCTACTTGCACTGATCAGTATAACTTTAGAAATAGTTTTCAGTTCAACACACCAACAATAGATGTCAATCTCCGCTCGTGTCACAGTCCACAGAACCGGCAATCGTCACAGTCTCTCTTCTGTCCTAAATAACACCAAAGGACGTGTCGTCTGGAATCGAAAAACTGTCACGATGTTGTCGCCTTTGGGAAAAGATTCCGGACTAGTCCACCACTCGGATCTCCAGCAAGGGACTGACCGTGAGGTAAAGACTGAATGACCAACCCAATGGTAACGTTCTATGAATCGGTGCGTGGACTGTCAGAAGAATGAACGTGGTAGGGAAGCTAGAAAATCTGAAAACGGAAATGCTAAGATTCAATCCAGATATAGTGGAGATCAGTGAAGTGGAATGGAAAGAAGACAATGATTTTTTAATAAGACGAGTTTAGGTTGATATTAACAGCAGCAGAAAATGGTATAACGAGAGTAAGATTCGGTATAGATAGGAAGGTAGTGTAGAAAGTGTGTTACTATGAACAGTACAGTCGTAGGGTTTTTCTCATCAGTATCGACAGCAAGCCAACACCGATAGCTACAGTTCACGTGTACATGCCAATGTAGCAAGCAGAAGGTCAAGGGATAGAGTAAGGGTATGAGGATGTTGATCGGGGAATGCAGTACATAACGGGAGGAGAAATAGACGTGGATGATTGGAATGAGGTTTTAGGGAAAGGAGTAGAACAAAGGGTTATAGAAGAATATGGGCTTGCTAGTAGGAAGCTAAGATGAAATAGCTGCATGAAAAATGTGAAGAAATCGAAAAAGAAATGACTGTCGGAAGAACGGACTCAGCATGCAGGAAAGTCAAAACAGCCTTTCGCGAAATTAAGATCAAGGGCGGTAACATTAAGATTGCCATCGGATTCCTCTGTTAAATGCAGAGGAGAGAGCGGCTAGGTGGAAAGACTACACTGAAGGGCTCTATAAGGGGAAGGAGTTGTCTGGTGACGTGATGGATGAACAAACAGGAATCGACAGAGAAGGAATACGGGAGCCAGTATTAGAATCAGAATCTACAAGAGCTTTGGATGACTTAAGATCAAGTAAGGTCAAATAAGGCTGAAGGGATAGACAATACACTATCGGAATTTCTAAAATCATGGGGGAAACAGCAACAAAACGACTGTTCACATTGGTGTGTTGAATGTACGAGTCTGACAACACCATCTGACTTTCGGGAAAACATCATCCACACAATTCCGAAAACTGCAAGAGGTGACAGGAACGAGAATTATCGCACAATCAACTTAGCAGCTCATGCATCCAAATTGCTGACAAGAATAATATACAGAAGAGTGGAAGAGAAAACTGAGGATGTGTTAGGTGACTACCAGTTTGGCTTTAGGAAAGGTAAAGGCACCACGAGGCCGTTCTGACGTTGCGGTTGATAGTGGAAGCAAGACTTAAGAAAATCAAGGCACTTTCATAGAATTTGTTGACCTGAAAAAAGCGTTCGACAGTGTAAAATGGTGCAAGAAATTCTGAGAAGCTATAGGGAAAGGCTGGTAGTATATGATATGTATAAGAACCAAGAAGGAACAATAACAAAGGAAGACGGAGATCGAAGGCTAAATAGGGTGTAAGACAGGGTTGCAGTCTTTCTCTGCTGCTGTTCCAACTCAATATTTAAGAAGCAGTGACGGAGACAAAAGAAAGGCTTAGCACTTGAATTAAAATTCAGAGTGAAAAGATATGAAATGTCCAAATGTGTGTGGTTTCCCTAAGGGACCAAACTGCTGAGGACATCGGTCCCTAGACTTACACACTACTTAAGCTAACTGAAACAAACTTAAACTAACTAAACACACACACACCCATGCCCGAGGGAGGACTCGAACCTCCGGCGGGAGGGGCCGCGCAATCCATGACATGGCGCCTCAAACGACGCGGACACTCAGTGCGGCAAAAAGATATCAAGATCTGTTTATGGCACTGCTATCCTCATTGAAAGCATGGAACAATTACAGGAGCTGTTGAATGGAATGGATAAGTTCACTGAGCAGTGATATGGACTAGAGGAAAGCGAAGGAAGATGAAGCTAATGTGGAATAGCTGATATGAGAAAAGCGAGAAATTTAACACCAGATTTAGGGATCACGAAGTAAATGAAGTTAAGAAATTTTACTACATATGCAGCAAAATAACGCATGATGAACGGAGCAAGGTGAACATAAAATGCAGACTAGCCCTGGCAAAAAGGGCATTCCTGGCCCATATAAGTGCACTAGCATCAAACATAGGCCCTAATTTGAGGAAAAAAAATTCGAGAATGTACGTTTGGAGTACAGCTTTGTATGGTAGTGAAACATGGACCTTGGGAAATCGGAACAAAAAAGAAACAAACATTTTAGTTGTTGTGCTAGAGACGAATGTTGAAAATTAAGTGGACTGACGAGGTAAGGAATGAGGAGGGTCTCCGCAGAATCAGCGGGGAAAGAAATGTACGGCAAACACCTACAAGAAGAAGGGGCAGGGTGGTAGGACATTTGTTAAGACGTCAGGGAGTAACTAGAGGGAGATGTAGAGGGTAATAACTGCAGAGGAAGACAGAGATTGGAATACACCAAGAAAATAATTGAAGATGTAGGTTGCAGTTGCTAAACTGAGACGAAAAGGTTGCCACAGGAGAGGAATTCGCGGAGGGCTGCACCAAACCAGACAGATGACTGATGACTCACAAAAATATTAAAAAAAATAAATAGCTGGGTTCATTCTATAAGAAATCACAGCGTATTTGCGTTCTCTTGATGTGATTGCTTCTGAATCTAAGCTACTTGATGTACACTACTGACCATTAAAATTGCTACACGAAGAAGAAATGCAGATGATAAACGGGTATTCATTGGGCAAATATATTATACTAGAAGTGACATGTGATTACATTTGGGCGCATAGATCCTGAGAAATCAGTACCCAGAACAACCACCTCTGGCCGTAATAACGGCCTTGATACGCCTGGGCATTGGTCAAACAGAGCTTGGATGGCGTGTACAGGTACAGCTGCCCATGCAGCTTCAACACGATACCACAGTTCATCAAGAGTACTGACTGGCGTATTGCGACGAGCCAGTTGCTCGGCCACCATTGACCAGACGTTTTCAATTGGTGAGAGATCTGGAGATCTTCCGTATTACCCTCCTGAACCCACCGATTCCATATTCTGCTAACAGTCATTGGATCTCGACCAACGCGAGCAGCAATGTCGCGATACGATAAACTGCAATCGCGATAGTCTACAATCCGACCTTTATCAAAGTCGGAAACGTGATGGTACGCATTTCTCCTCCTTACACGAGGCATCACAACAACGTTTCACCAGGCAACGCCGGTCAACGGCTGTTTGTGTATGAGAAATCGGTTGGAAACTTTCCTCAGGTCAGCACGTTGTACGTGTCGCCACCGGCGCCAACCTTGTGTGAATGCCCTGAAAAGCTAATCACTTGCATATCACAGCACCTTCTTCCTGTCGGTTAAATTTCGCGTCCGTAGCACGTCATCTTCGTGGTGTAGCAATTTTAATGGCCATTAGTGTAATACTAGATTTCTTCTTCCGACGTCTCCTGCGTTAGATCTGGAAACAAAAAAAATCTTCTCTCTTGAAATTCTTGGTTCTTGTTTGTTTCTTCTTTTCTTCAGAATTCTTAATTTCTTGCAAAAACCTCTTGCACACTGAATTTGGGAATTAGTCCTCTTCTCGATATCTCGATAATATATTGCAACAATAGTGAAGTAATCATATTCTGGAAAGTTCTAAGTTCTTTTCGTCTCTTTATGTAATTACTGTCTTTCCTGTCTCCATACAGTGTCACTGTGATCTTAATACGTTTATCCACTTTCCACCTTTATTAAAACTGTTCTGCTTTCCTCAATACAATTATTATTTCCACTAATTAACAACGCGCTTGTGCCCATCTGTCTAGGTACTTTCGAGTCCCAACGAAGACTGATTCTTTCGTTTGTCGCTACTGCACTTACAAATCTTTTCATAGATTAAAACATTCCCTAACGGACCAAAACTTCAAAATATACAGAGGTTACATGTAACTGGATTGATATAAGAATATTACAACATCATACTACATTTTCTTTACATTTTCAATTACTTAAAAATGAGAAAAACCAAACGAAAACAACATGGGATTGGGGGGACCACCTTGATGCAAAACACTTTTGTTATTTGTTTATTTATTCCCAAACTAGTTTCAGCGACAAAGATCGTCGTCAACAGGGGGTTCTTTGATTATAAAAGAAGAAGAAATAGCATACTTATAAAACGTTGTACAGGATTATTACATGTGTATTGTTTTGTTCCAAATGTTTTCCGTGAATATTTTCGTGGCACCTAATTTACTATATGTCACAGCATGGATTTACTATTGTTGCCGCTGTTTCAAGCATATTTTCTACGATTTTTTGTTGCCGTTTTTCTCGGCATATATCTTGTCATACGCAACTGTATGAGTGGCTGTTAGTAAACAAATATAAAAACATGAACTTACGTTATACAATTGGGACTGCGGTAGTGTTGTGGATACAGTTTTGGTGTGTACTTGATTGTTACGCAGATTGACGTGCACTCACGTTCGTTGTACGGCTTGCAACTACTTTTAGATACTGAGAAACATAACTTTCGCAACTTGTTCGTAATCCAAAACATTACGCCATCTCGCTCTTCGCGTGTGTCTCGAGAAATAAATCGAATATTGCGAGAAGGCTATGAAAATTGTAGCGGGGGTTTGACGACCTCTGTTCCTTATTTATGTCTCTGTATGAAACTAATGTGACACTGTACTATGGCCTTAGATGCATGGGTAAATGTGGAAGGGCTGGTAATGTTCTCCTGCACTGTGTTGGATTTGCCAAAACCACGTTTTAGGTATACGAAATATGTTAACAGCGATTGGGGACTCTGTAAATGCTGTGGCTGAAGATTCAATGGTTGCTGCTACATCAGAAGCTGTTAAACAAAATGAGGGTGACACGGACATCAGCATTGCTGTGGATGGATCCCGACAAAAGCGTTGGTTTACTTCTAAAAATGGTTTTACATCTGCAATAAGTATTGACACCAGGAAAGTTTTGGATTTTGAAGTTCTCAGTAAGTACCGCCAAGATTGTACAGTGAACCCCGAAGAACAGATTTCTTCATAAACAGCAGTGTATAAAAAATTATGATGGCGCATGTGGAGGAATGGAGGTAAAAGGAGCAGTTGACATTTTTCAGCGTTCCCAGAAGGAGAGAGGGAACAGAAATGTGAATTACTAAAGTGATGGAGACAACAAGGCTTTCATTGCAGTACAAAACAGTAAGCCATATGATGTTCCCATACAAAAGTGTGTAGGACGTGTCAAGGAAAGGATGGGAACACGTGTGCGTACCTAAACACCAAGCTGAGTTACACAAAACAGTCTGATGGCAAGACAATAAAATGTGCTGGAAGACTAACGGTCAAAGTAATTGATGAATTACAGGTATATTATGGGAAGGCTATTAGAGATAACTGTGACAATTTAGAGAAGATGAAAAGAGCTGTGTGGAGCACTTTCTTTCATCGAATATCAACCGATGAAAAGCCATGTCATGTTTTTTGTCCACCTCCACCAAACACTTGGTGTAAATATAGGCAAGCTGAATTTTCTGGCATCCTGCATGAATTTACACATAAACATTCTCTTCCTTTGGCAGTAATGGAGGCAATCAAAACTATTTACAGAGATTTGGCAAATCCTGACCTACTAAAGAAGTGTTTACATGGGAAGAGCCAGAATATGAATGAGTCCTTCAGTAATGTTGTGTGGTGCTGTGTGCCTAAAAATGTACCTGTTGGCCTTATGACTAAAGTTAGCAGTGTCTGATGCTGTAGTAACTCTTAGTAGTGGGAACTATGAAAGACTTTAAGTTCTGGAGAAGTTACGGGTAAGATTCGGACAGAACACAGCTAAAGGACTGTGGGAACTGGGTGAGCTTCGTGTACGTGAAGCAGAGTTGGCTGCTCAGCAAATGACAAAAGAAGCAAGAAAGAAAAAAAAGCAACTAGGCTGTTGTGACACTGAAGAAGACACAGACTATGGGTCAGGGCAATTCTAGTGCATAAAAGACGCAGAAATGTAAGTCTATATAAGAATTTTTATTAAAAAAGTTTTAAACCTCAATATCTCTGAACTACATTTTTTGCAATAAATGACCCGTTTTCTAAAAAAGTACTGATGGAGGAGACATGAAATTTTCACAGCATGCCAAGTGTGGGATTCAACACATATGGAACTAGAATAATTTAAATATTCTGATGTTTTTGTTTTTATGTTCATTTATTTACAAAATTCTGTCAAAAAAATTGAATGTTTGATAAAAAAGATAACATGCCCCACGATATAATTTTAGTAATTATTCTAGTTCAGTGTATCTAGAAAGGTGCATTCAATAATTATGGAAAATTATAAGTTGGTGTCTTAAAAAGTTTCCAAGATAATGGGTCACAAAATTCGATATTTTAACATTGGCGGCATAGGACACATACAATGTCCGCTTAAAGAAGAACTGTACGTGCCATGCCATTGATTGGTCCTAAATTAGCCTAATCTGATATTTGTATTATCGATATATATTAACAGGGACAGTAAAACGCAAAGAATATCTGGTATTCCAGTAGCAACTGGCGAGCAAGTCCTTGAGTGGGAGCTCGCAATAGGCCAGTGATGCTTTCGGAAGTCACTGCCTCACACATTGTCTACCACGCAGCTACAGTATTGACTGCTAATAGCAACAGGGGGCGAGGCTACGGAACGTAGTTGATCTGCTTAGTCGATGAGTAACAGTGCTGTATACTCCATTCACCGAAACAAGAGACGTCGTACTGTATCACGGCAAGGCGCTTGACCACAGCACTGCCGTCGAGGGGTGTACAAGGCAGGGGCGTCAGAAATTAAAAAATGAAAGTCGTGTTTTTTACAATTTGGCACCTGAACATGATAAAGTGATCCGAGACCTACCTTCAGACTCCTTTTTTTACATTACATTAAAATTTATTGTCACTGAAAAAGAGAAATATTTAAGCTTTCAGGAAAAGCTGATTTTCGCGTCACTCTATATTTATCACGCCATATCTCCTACACTGTGTGTCGCACAGCAAAATAATTTTATAATTGTCTTCAGTACTATATGTTGATGACGTCTGCAAATTTTCTGCCCAATAGAGTCAGTAATAGTGAAGTAATAAATTAAAATCTCACGTCTGATGCAGAACTTTCACCAAATCATCATCCGAAATATAGTAAGCGACAAACTTTTCCCCTTTGAATTTTTTTTGTGGGGGTGTAAGCGAGAAAAGTTTCAGAAAGGTTTGAATTTAATTTTGTAGTTTGTTCGAAAGCGATGGATGCAACCGTTTGTTCTTTATGAGCGATGCATTGTGCGGTTCGCAGGCGCGGCGTTCAGTCAGTGTGGCCGTCTCAGTTGCAGGTGTGAGCTCGTTAGTGGGTGTTGTACAGCGGCGATTTCAGGATATCTTAAGTTCATCTGTAAAGACGCTTGAAAGTCTAGTTGTTGATTATTAGAGTAAGTATATGTGTTTGTAGTCACGCTGAGCATTCACTGTTTATGTGCGCATCCAATAGCAACGCATGGTTTCTTATTTTATATATTCACTTATTTCATTAGCATCACATACGGCTGTCCTCATTATGTCATCCACGAATTCAGCGAGCGAGATCGACGTGTCAGTTCTGAGTCGACCAAAGAAGCGAACAAAGAAGAAATCATTAAGTTCTTCTGAGAAGCACATGGTGCTTAATGTGTATAAAGCGGAACTGTTACATCCAGAGCAGTCAATGAGTGACATTGTTTCGAAAACAGCTGCAGCTACAGGTGTTGGACGTTCTTCAGCGCATCGTGTGATAAGTGAGTACAAGGCCACACACGCTTTGAAGTCTCCCAAGAAAGGAAAATTACGACAGAAACTTTCTGAAAGTGTTGATGACTTCGACAGAAATGCGATACGAAGGGAAGTACACGAATTTTGTTTTCGTAACGAATTGCCAACAATTGACAAAGTGGTTACAGTCGTGAACGAAGATGCAGATCTGGGCAGTTTTCGGAGAACTACATTTTATAAGTTATTGAGAGAAATGAATTTCAAATATGTCCGGCGTGGGCGCGATAGCATGCTAATAGATGGGGATGACATCATTTTATGGAGACGGCGTTATCTTCGAACCATTAAACGGTTGAGAGATGAAGGCAGACCTATTTACTATTTGGACGAGACGTGGGTGAACGCAGGACGTACCCAAAGTTACGTCTGGGTAGATGACACTATAAATTCCTCAAAACAAGCGTTTCTGTCCGGATTGTCCGCCGGATGCAAGGGCCCATCAGGCAAAGGGAAACGACTGATTATCGCACACATTGGCAGCAAAGCAGGGTTCGTTGAAGGATGTTTGTGGACTTTCGAATCCAAGAAAAGTGGAGATTATCATGAGGAGATGTGCGCCGAAACCTTCGAGAAGTGGTTTCAAGATGTTCTTCCTCGGCTTCAGGAAAATGCAGTTATTGTTCTTGATAACGCGCCGTACCATTCTCGGAGAAAAGAAAAAGTTGCCAATGCGAATTCCAATAAGCACGAAATATCAGCGTGGCTAAAATCTAAAAACATCGATTTCGAAGACGGTATGTTGAAGAAAGAACTTTTAGTTATAGTTAAAAATCACAGAACAGCGCACAACGAATAAGCAATAGATGAAACGGCGAAGAATGCAGGGAAAACTGTTCTCAGAATTCCTCCGTACCACCGTGAATTAAACGCCATCGAGTTAGTGTGGGCCAGAATCAAAGGCTATGTTGCAGCGAAAAACAAAACATACAAAATGCCGGAAGTTAAAGTACTGCTAGATGAAGCAGTAAGAACAGTGACTGCAGAGGATTGGAACAAGTGCGTCCTCCATGTAGAAAAAGTTGAAACTCAAATGTGGAAATTGGACGGCATTATAGAGGAGAGAGAGGAGCGGTTTGTTATAAACCTCAATGACAACAGTTCAAGTTCGACAGAGTGAACCTTGTTTCGTCCTTTATCATTATTATTACTGGTATTATTATTAAAATTAACAATTAATTGTGTTTGAATGGAGCTTTTTGTTAGAAACCTGAATGAAAATATATCTGCTTCGACAGAATGAACTCAGTTTAACATTATTTTAACATTATTGTTAAATTTATTTCGTACATTGTTGCCCAGGTTTCTCACGGTCGGCTGTGACAGCTCGGCAGCCAGCCGAACGCCGCCAGCTGCAAAGCTTGCGCCAAGGATTTTCCACACCCCTACGTATCACGTGAACACCGAATGCTTTCTCTGGAAACGAGCGTAGTCGCTCACGTGACACTTTTATGTTTCGTCCGAGCCCGCGGTGAATAGACTTTAGTACTAGTGGTGTTGATACAAAGCAGGGCAACGGCAACGATTAACAAATCAAAAATTGCACTATATCTACAACAACAGTTGCCGAAGTTGACATTTTGTCAGAAAGGAATACAAGAAATTTCGCAGAGTGAGAAAGAAGTGACGGACGAAATATTAGGGTTTCTGCAAGAGGAGTTAGTAGTATATGTGGTGTCGTACATGCTCGACGGTGCGGACAACCTACATGAGGTGCACAATGCTCAATAAGTGGAAGTGATACAATGAGGATGAACAGCAGCAGCAACTGGACAAACCGCGCATTGGACAGGCAGAAGTGGAAGAGGCTCATAGAGCAGGCATATGGTCGATAAGGCCCTTGCCACATGTAAAGTAAAAAGTAAAGTAAGCTACTGAAGTCATGTAATTCACTGTCCTTGTCGGACAGGAAGCCACAAATCCCGACCCCGGTGAAATGTAGTAAAGGGCAATCGTTGTCCAAAGAGCAGGCACTAAACCTAATTATATACATGGAAGATCTTCCGCGTTTCAACAATGTTCGATACAATTTACAGGATGTGCATGATGGTGATCTGCTACACTATGCACATCAAATTGCGCGCGAGATACAGGGTGATCAAAAAGTCAGTATAAATTTGAAAGCTGAATAAATCACGGATTAATGTAGATTGAGAGGTACAAATTGACACACATGCTTGGAATGACATGGGGTTTTATTAGAACCAAAAAAATACAAAAGTTCAAAAAATGTCCGACAGATGGCGCTTCATCTGATCAGAATAGCAATAATTAGCATAACAAAGTAAGACAAAGCAAAGATGATGTTCTTTACAGGAAATGCTCAATATGTCCACCATCATTCCTCAACAATAGCTGTAGTCGAGGAATAATGTTGTGAACAGCACTGTAAAGCATGTTCGGAGTTATGGTGAGGCATTGGCGTCGGATGTTGTCTTTCAGCATCCCTAGAGATGTCAGTCGATCACGATACACTTGCGACTTCAGGTGACCCCAAAGCCAATAATTGCACGGACTGCGGTCTGGAGACCTGGGAGGCCAAGCATGACGAAAGTGGCGGCTGAGCACACGATCATCACCAAACGACGCGCGCAAGAGATCTTTCACGCACCTAACAATATGGGGTGGAGCGCCATCCTGAATAAACATCGTACGTTCAAGCAGGTGTTTATCAGCCAGGCTGGGGATGATGCGATTCTGTAACATATCGGCGTACCTCTCACCCGTCTCGGTAGCAGTTTTGCTGTCCAGCGCCATCTGTCAGACGTTTTGTGAACTTCGTTTTTTTTTGTTCTAATAAAACCCCATGTCATTCCAAGCATGTGCGTCAATTTTTAGCTCTCTATGTAAATTATTCCGTGGTTTATTAAGTTTTCAAATTTATACTGACTTTTTGATCACCCGGTATATCACAGTGATTTCAAGGGAAGCATGGTTGTATAGCTTCAAACAGTGCTACCGAATTGGAAGACGTAAGATTACGAAATTTCAAACAACACGTCAACTCGACGATGCACAGTAAACTGCGGAAACCGTCCGAAAATTTGTAGATGAAATAAACAAACTTACCCCATCATTCAGTAAGGAATCTGTTTTCAATCCCAACATACCGGGATTGGAAGAGGAAACGCATATGAATGGAACATAGGAAATTAGAGATATCAAGAGAGTTGTATCGAGATAAACTAACATCAATGCCTCTATGCATTCGTATATTATTATACCTACTGTTAATTGGAATGGTTAGTTGGCTGGAAAGTTATTAACTGCACTATGAGAGGTTGGAGGTGCTCTCCCCTTACAATTCTTTTTCGTATGTGTCGTCTTGAACATTTTTTTGGTACAATGCGTATTTTTCGAAATAACAAGTTGTTACAAGTTATAGCAAACACTCTGAATATACAGGATGCAAGCAAGAGTGAGAAATTGGCGGAAGACAGCTAAAACTATAGCATGATTGGCAATTTGGCCAATGACTGGTCAAAATAACTTGGTTTTGCTTGATTTCTGATCTGCACACAAAAATCATACTCTTTTAGAGCGGACTATCTCTCCTGCAAAGTGGACAAATTCAACTTCTAGATGTTTGTTTTTTCTGTGCCTATATTATCGCACTATCTGGAGCTGCACCTTCAAGGATAACCAGTTTCACGATAAGCTCCACGACAGATTATTTCGCATTCTGTTGCATGCCATCACATTCCATTAGTTCTCTTCGCCCGTTACACCTATATGATTTTATATGCATTCCTTAAGAGTGGCTACCTAGCTGAACGTTCAAGACGGTTTGAAACTCGCAAGGAATTCGCCTTCGATCTTGATTGTAGCAATCTTTGTGATAACTGTGGCGCCCCATTTTTCATTCGGTGTTTATGGTGAAATTTAATGGTTTGGTTCAAATGGCTCTAAACACTATGGGACTTAACAGCTGAGGTCATCAGTCCCCTAAACTTAGAACTACTTAAACCTAACGACATCACACACATCCATGCCCGAGACAGGATTCGAACCTTCGACCGTAGTAGCAGCGCAGTTCCAGACTGAAGTTCCTAGAACCGCTCGGCTACCACAATCAGCTTAATGGTTTGTTCTGAACATTTCTTGAGTATCGATGATGCCCTTTTTGTGAAGTGCAATACATAAATCCCATAGAAGGGTAATGTCTGAAGTTCAATACATACATCCCATAGAAGGTTGATGTCTTCACCTCCCGTACTGTCGCTTTCTGTCGTTCTCACGATGCAGTGCTGGGTAGCCACTCAGTCTCAGGCACCTTGTCACAGTCCACGTGGCTCCCCCGTCAGAGTTTCGAGTCCTCCCTCGAGCAGGGGTGTGTGTGTTGTCCTTAGCGTAAGTTAATTTAAGTTAGATTAGAAAGTGTGTAAGCCTAGGGACCGATGATGTCAACAGTTTGGTCCCATAGGAAATTATGACAAATTTCCTGATGCAAGTGGTGAGTCATTAGCAGCTAATTTTTCTCTGTTGCAGTTGCTAACACAACACTTTCAAACGGGCCTTACTGAGGACTGAACTTGCGACCTCACACCCAAGGGATTCCTCCCGAGCAGTGCTGCTGCAGCGCAGTAACAGCCTGTGTGGCGGACCTGAGCAGTGCCCTCGCTGCCGTACTACTGATCACTCTTCGTATTTCACTGTCGCTGTTAAAATACAGGCCGATAAAACGAATATCACACTATGCCAATTTGGGGCGTTCAGTCGAGCAGGCACGTGAGATTCCGCTTTAAAAATCATTTCGCTCGTGACGGGAAACAAACACGCTGCAAAAATTAAACTACAAGTACAAGGTGCATTCCATAAGTAATGCGACCAAATTCATAAAAATCATTTATTGAATATATTCATACAAATAATCAAAAAATTTCAAAATAGCACCCTCTTGCGTCGATACACTTCTAGAGGCGGTGTTTCCATGCCTGGGAGGCATCCTGGAATGTCTTTTCCGGAATGTCCTTTACCCTGATGTAACATGCGCCTGGATGCTTTCAGTCGTGTCCCAATGGTTTCCTTTCATGACTCCTTTTAACCGAGAAAACAAAAAAAAAGTTAGTGGGAGCCAGGTCAGGACTGTAGGGAGGCTGGGGAACCAATGGGGTCTTGGTCCTGGCCAGGAAGTCGTTGACAATGAAATCGCCATGACTCGGCGCATTGTCGTGCTGAACTTTCCACGTGTCCTTGATGTCGCTTCGGCAGCGCGAGACCCTACTTTTCAGTCTTTTGAGCAAGCACTTCCAAGTAGAAAGCTGAGTTCACTGTAGTCCCAGTAGGTATGAATTCGTGGTGGACAATGCCTCTGACGTCAAAGAAGACAATGAGCACGGTTTTGATCCTGGACTTGCTCATGCGTGCCTTCTTGGAATGGGCTGGTGATGGGGGTGTGCCACTCTGCCTTTTTGTCTCAGGATCGTACTCAAAAATCCACGACTCATCACCAGTCATAACTGAGTTTCAAAACTGAGGATCGTTTTCAAACATTTCCAACATTTCTCGGCATCGAAGCACTCGCATGTGCTTGTGTTCGTCGGACAACACTTTTGGGACGAGTTTGGCGCACGCCTTTCTCATGTTCAAATCTTCAGTCACAATGCGGAAAACGGTTGTTTTTGACATGTTTAGAGTTTGTGCCATCAATTGAAGGCTCAGCCGTCTGTCAGAGTTCAAACAATCGCGCACGCGCGTCACATTTTCGTCGACTCGTGCGGTTGATGGCCGTCCACTGCCAGGTTTGTCGGTGACCTCCTCTCGGCCTTCCATGAACGACTTGAGCCATCGGAAAACTTGTGATTTGGACACGCAATCAGTCCCAAAGGCATGCTGAAGTAATGGAAACGTTTCGGTGTCGGACTTCCCAAGTTTAACGCAAAATTTGATAGCGTACCTTTGCTCTCCTGAATGATCCATTGTGCCGTGTTACATAAACTCAAAATGGGGTTGATGGAAACGCACGTCCTGACTCTCCGGCAGCTTGCAGCCAAGACAAAGAGCATTTTGTAGCTAACACCCCCCTCCACTTAGCCCAGCCAGTTACAACACGCTGTGGTGTACCATTACTCCAGAAAACAAAATTGGCCGCATTAGTTATTGAACGCACTCTGTATTTGCCGGAACACCAGAGAAAATGGGCCTGACGTCCCAAAGAAAGATGCTTCTACAATGCATTCTGAGCTCAAACATAATGTGATAGCTAGAACAGAATACAGAAGATAGGCAAAATAATGTGAACAGTGGTAGTAATTGGATGGTTGTGTTTGATGGTCAAACATCGCAGATAAGGCACGTGTAGCACTGGACTGTGCGTGTTCCGTATGGACTAGGCACCAGTGCAGGTGGTTTACGAGTAGTGCTCACTTCGTATTTTAATTCAGAGGCTGAGGTCGACGTGCAATGAAAGACCTAACAGAGTTCCATAGAGCTCAGATTGTGGGGGCCCGATCAGAAACCAAGACGGCCAACTTGTTGAACGTTTCAAGAGCAACTGTTTCAACAGTCATGACAGCCTACACATTCCACCCCTGGTCGCTGAGTGGTCAGCGTGATGGACTGTCATGCCTACCGGCCCGGGTTCGACTCCCAGATGGGTCGGAGATTTTCTCCGCTCAGGGACTGGGTGTTGTGCTGTCCTTATCATCATCATTTCATTCCCACCGACACACAAGTCGCCGAAGTGGCGTCAACTCGAAAGACTTGCACCAGGCGAATGGTCTACCCGACGGGAGGCCCTAGCCACATGGCATTTACGTTTTTACAGCCTTCACAAAACATGGAAAGACATCATCGTGTAAACGTAATAGTGGGCGCAAATCAAAACTAAATGACAGGGATTGTCCTAAGCTAACATGAATTGTGTCAAAACAACACAAAACTACGGCGGCTAATGTGACTGCAGGGCTCGGTAGCCATCTTCGACACTGTCCGCAGAGAACTCCATCAAGCGAATATTCTGGACGAGCTGCAATACTGAAACCATTAAGGACGACAGCCAACGCAAAGAATCGTTAAAATATGGCGTCAGGAGCATAAATCCTGAACGGCTGACCATGTTTTATGGTCCGACGAGTCAACGTTTTCGTTATTTCCGACATCGGGCCGGGTTTACGTCTGAGGAAAGCTAAAAGAAGTCTACAATCCTGATTGTTCGACTGCAACAGTTAAGCATGGAGGTGGAAGTGTGATGGTGGTGGGAAGCCATACCATGGTATTCTGCTGGTCCAATCGTTACTGTCAAAGACCAAGATTATGTGAACATTTTAGGTGATCAGGTGCACCCCACGATTCAAATGTTCTTCCCCATGAATTATGCCATATTTCAGGACGACAATGCAACCATTCACCGAGCCAGGACAGTACAATCGTGGTATGAGGATGCAAATGAACTGCAGCATCTTCCCTGTCCAGCACATTCACTGGACTTGAACATTATCGAACCCTTGCAGGCAGTATTGGAGCGCAGACTCTGGAGCAGATTTCCGCCTCCCTCGTTACTACAGGAGATAGAAGAGGTTGTCATCGAAAAGTGGCATAACATTCCACTGGAGACTATGCAATCATTATATGCCAGTATTCCAAGAAGAATCACAGCTGTACTACAGGCAAACAGCGGTCCAACACCTTATCAATAAAGCACTCCCAAGTAAGTACAGGTGTTCACATTATTTTGTCTATCCCCTGTACTCTCATCCATGAAAACCGCGTGGCTTCAGGAAACAGACGAAACCCAACTCGCGCGTTTTGCACATAAGATCCTGAAAGCCATAATATATCATAGCAATCAGATGTATGCAGCTTCTTTGGGTTCCAAAAAGCGTTTATTAACAGTAGCACGCTTATATAGGATACCAAACTGACTCGGCTGAGGTTTTATTGCTAAGTGGGACGTATCGCGTTATCTTGGATGGAGAGCCATCGACAGAATTACAAGAACTTCATATGTATCCCAGAGAAGTGTCTTGACTCTTTTGCTGTTCATCTATCTATATCCGGATCCCGCTCCAGCTACTGCCGGGTCTGGGTGCTGGCGAGTCCTCTCCATTTGGCTCGGTCCTCCCACCACTTTTCTTCCTTCACTTGCTGCCAGGTCACAACTCTCCTTTCCACAGATATTCTCACTCCCATTTTCCACCGTGTTCTTGGGCGCCCTCTATGTCTTTTCCCATCCATCTTTAGTTCTTCCATAATTTTGCGGAGTCTCTGCCCATGCATTCTCTTAACATGCCCATACCATCTTAATCTCTTTTTTTTAATTTATTCTCTCACTCTTTCTTATTTAAGGTCCTTTCTAATCTCTACATTCCTTATTCTGTCCTTTCTTGTTTTTCCCTTAACTGCTCTGAGAAATTTCATTTCCCTGATTGCAATCTGCTCCAGTCCCTTTCTGTCATTGTCCATGTTTCTCCACCACAGGTGACAATAGGGAAGTAATAATTCTTATACATAAGGGGTTTTGCTTTTTCTGAAACTTCCTTATTCCAAATCAGGTGTTTTATTGTTTGCTAGAAATGTCCTCCCTTCTGTAACCTCCTATTAATTTCGTTAGTTATTCTTCCATCCCTAGATATTTCACTCCCTAAATAAGTGAAACTTTCTACCACTCTGAGGGGTTCTCCATTCAAGGTAATATTCCCGTTGATCCCTTTCTCTCTTCCAAATACCATTACTTCATCTTATCTTTATTTATTTTTAATCCATACCTTTTCATTATTTCCTTCCATGCATCTAGTTGTAACTGTACATCTACCTCTTTATCAACCCATATTACCATATCATCTGCAAAAATCATCTTTTTGTCTTTTTCTTTTACTATATCTTTAACTTCCCTATTCATTCCCTCCATCACAACATTAAAAAGTGCAGGAGACAGAATACTTACTTGCTTAAGTCCTTGTCTTATTTCGAAGTATTCAGAGTTCCCCAATGGTGCTCTAATTCTACAATTGTGTCCTCTGTACATTGTCTTCATTACATTAATGTATCCATCTTCTATATCTATCTTCATATCTTCCCAGAGTCTTTCCCTGTTAACTGAGTCATATGCCTTTTCTATGTCTATAAAAACCTTTTGTTATCTCCCAACTTTCTGCCATCAGTTGACGGATAGAAAATATCAGATCGATCGTGCTTCTTTCTTTCCTAAACTTATGCTGTTCTTCACTCAGCTCCTTTTCTATCTTTTCACTTATTCGATTTAGTAAAATTCTTTCAAAAATCTTGGCTGTATGACTCATAAGGGTTATTCGTCTGTAGTTTTTACAGTCTTTTATTGCCTTTTTTTGAAAATGGGAACAATGTCACCTCTTCTCCAATCGTCAGGTATTGTACTATTTCTCCACACTCTTGATAGTACTCTATACAGCCACTGCATTCCCACTGGACCTGCTGCTCTTATCATGTCCACTGATACTTCATCAGGTCCTGGGGCTTTCCCCCCATTCATCTTCTTCACAGCTATTTCTATTTGTTCCAGTGTAATTTGTTCTAATTCTGCTTCCCAACTTCTCTCAATTTCTCCATTATTTGCTGTTTCCTCGAGTACCTGCTCCTCAGGGTTTAACAGTTTCTTAAAATATCTTTCCAGAGATCTTTTATATTCCCTAGATCTTGAGTCACGGTAACGTCCTCTGTTTCTATCTTTACTGGTACTTCAGAAGCCTTCCTTTTATTTTTCATCATTTTATAGAACATTTTCTTATTGCTCTTCACATCTTCTTCAATTTTTTTTTATAAACTCTTCCCATGACTTTTTCTTTGCTGTTTCCACTATTTCTTTGCACTTCTTCTTTTCCTCTATATATCTTTTATGGTCTTCGTCATTTTTAGTTTTCCACCACTTTCTCCACGCTCCATTTTTGCTTCTAACTGCTTGGATTGTGGTATGATCCCACCACCTTGTCTGTCTTACTTTTTCCTTTCCAGATGTTCTACTACACACTTTTTGTGCTGCTTCGACTAAAGTGTCTTTGAATAAACTCCATTCTTTTTCTACATCGCAGAAAACTTCTTTTGGAAATTTTTGTGTCCTGTTCATGTTGTACGTTAATCACCTGGTGGACAATATTAATGGTGATCTCAGACTTCCTGAAGGTGATTGGTGGAAAGATTCGCAGCTTGCTTCAAACGCACGGAAATGTAAAACAGCACTTCTCAAAACACAGAAAAGAAGTAACATATGACTACGAGGATTGTCATGAAATGTTAGCTATTACTTCGAAAAATTACAGTTATGTAGCTAATTTTCTGTTTGTTTTGAGGTACACAGCAGTAGTCTTGGTACACATGGAGTCCCGGTGTCACAGTACCGTAGCGCGCTTCGAACAGACCCGAAACAGACGGCCTGCACTACAGCATCCTCACTGTTTGCCCAACACTTGCGCACCCCGTCTTGAACTCATGTGCACGAGACCCGTTCAAGACAGCACCGAAAAGCTACACAGAATGCACTTAAAGAAGGGGGGACGAATGATCATAGCAATGTTTGACTTTAGGCTTTCGTATTTCTCTCGATACGATGTAGACCAATTATGTGATCGGATGTCGTCCAGCGACATGCAGCATCATTCTTGGCTGCACCTACACTGGATTTGTGTTGTTCCTGCTCCAATGGAGAATGTTTCTCTGCCCTATGAAGGTTTCCGCGTTGGTTTCCGCTGGAGAAAAACGTTCTCCTCAGTGAAAGGCTTAAAAAAGTATGGATGCATAAAAATAGACACACAGACAAGTTTTTTTTTTTTTTAAACAGGTCAACCTTTACGAAATTACTCACATAAATTTAAGGACTAGCGCCGTATGACTGTAGAAACGGATGATAACATTACGACAAAACTGGTCTACAAAATTGGTCAACAGGATAGATTGCAGGCCCAAGCAACACAGGGAGCCACTCCTGGGGCCGCGCTGAGGGGCTGAGAGGGGTACCAGAGGCAACATTTGTACACAGAGTGAAAAATAATTAGGAGCGAAAGCTGACACGGATGGAATTATACTATAACGCCCGTAGAAGCGAAAACATGCCCCACAAACGAACCATTTAAGAATTCATTCCGAATGTGTGCCTACGAACTGTCATTGTGAAACATTGTTATAGTTAACCGAAACCCTCAGCTGCCAACAGCTGTTGTTGATATACCTCAATGGGGACAGTTGAAAATGTGTGCCCCCACCGGGACATCCTGCTTATATGGCAGACGCTCTATCCATCTGAGCCACCGAGGGCACAGAGAATAGCGCGACTGCAGGGACTTATCGCTTGCACGCTTTCCGCGAGACTCACATTCCCAACTGCCCACAACCTACATTCGTAATGTTCCTAAAGGATATTTGCCCATTCACTCATTACTCGCGCCAACTAAGGTGACGATTCCCGCAAGAGATCGGGTAAAGTGTGCGCATTTGCACAGAACAAGTTCAATGACCGGGTAGCCTTTAACTATATGAAGATAGTAACTGTTCCGAAAGGCCGGCCGTGGTGTGGCCGAGCGGTTCTAGGCGCTACAGTCTGGAACCATGCGACCGCTACGGTCGCAGGTTCGAATCCTGCCTCGGGCATGGATGTGTGTGATGTCCTTAGGTTAGTTAGGTTTAAGTAGCTCTAAGTTCTTGGGGACTGATGACCTCAGAAGTTACGTCCCATAGTGCTCAGAGCCATTTAGACCATTTTTTGTGTTCCGAAAGAACAGATACCAATGATGACGATGCAGCTTCCCTAGAAAGAAATGAGAATTAATCGAAACCCTCAGCTGCCAACAGGTGTTGTTGATATACCTCAATTTAGGTATAAATATTTGTTGCAGCATACTGAACTCCATTCTGAGCCACAGACAGCTTTAAAAATGGGTTGGTTCAAATGGCTCTGAGCACTATGGGACTTAACATCTGAGGTCATCAGTCCCCTAGAACTTAGAACTACCTAAACCTAACTAACCTAAGAACATCACACACATCCATGCCCGAGGCAGGATTCGAACCTGCGACCATAGCGGTCGCACGGTTCCAGACTGAAGCGGCTAGAAACGCTCGGCCACAGCAGTCGCTTAAAATTGGGCAATAAAGGTCTTTTTCCCTCTAGTGTTGTAAGTATGGACATCACTGTTCTTATCAAATTGTGAGGGATTATTTATGACGAATTTCATTACTGAATTTACATGTTGTGATGATGCAGTTCAAATGTGGAGATCCTTCAGGAAGAGCCTACATAACGTCCTTGGGTGAACCCCACATATTATTCTTACTGTTCGCTTTTGTGCAATCAATACTTCCTTTCTAAGTTATGAACTTAACCCAGGAAAGTATTCCATAAGACATTATTGAGTAGAAATATGCAAAATATGTCAGGAGGTTGATACATTTGTTTGCAACATTAGCAGTTATATGAAGACCAAAAGTTGCTGAAATTAATTGTTTAAGAAGCTCAGGAATATTCTTCTTCCAGTACAAGTTTTCGGCAATAGGTACACCTAAAAGTTTGGACCCTTCTACCTCATTTACTGATTTCAGCTTACGTGCTACATCAATTGTTGGTGTGACTCTATTATAACTGTCGGGTACTGTAGCATGTTGTAAAATTACCAAATGCTCAGTCTTCTTAAGTGTGAAGTTGTCATTATTATAATCTGCAACAATGTGTGAAATCATTAGACCCAATCCATATCCACCAACAACAACACATGTAAAGGGTCAATAACATGTCAGAGCATGAACATTAATAACACCATACACAGTACTGTGTTGATATCATGCTAGAATTGACAGCACCTGCAATATTATAGATAAAGTCACCATCAGAGCTAAATGACCTCTTTCTTTTGCCAAGGTGTGAGATGACTCAACAGCAGTCTACTAGGTAGGTAGTTTATATACAAATGCAGCTAATAGTGAGCGCAATGTCGGGTCACTATGACTAAGTTTATAGCACAATGTGCACTCCACTTTCAAACTATTCAGAAACTGATAAAATCGGTAAATCCCTTTAGAGTGACATTACCAACAATAGGATGTCGAATCACTCATTGTGCCTCAAGTTCGCAGAAACATACTCTTGGACGGCAGAATATGCAGGTATTGCAGTCCTTGGCAGCTATATTCTTTAGTTTCAGAGCTTACAGAACAGAGAAAATCTCAGATCATTACTGCTGAGTTTAGACCACAACATGCATCAGGCAGAGCACTGTAAACATTCCAAGCCATGGCAGTGAGATCCATGTTGCCAGGACAGAAGGAACTTTTAACATCTTACTAGAAACCGAAATCAATGAATACTGTACCAAATCATTGAGCCCTATATCGAAATTAGACAATTTATAGAGAAATCAACGGATTATGCACTGAAATCATATACCTTCATGTCGACATCAACGAATATTTCTCCTGAAAACAGCGAATTTCATGACAAAATCGATTCGCTTGAAAAAAATATTTTTAGTGTTTGATGCAGCTTTTTACAGTAGTGTACTCCTGAAAAGTCTTTCACCTACTTCTACGTAGTTGCTACACACTATTTGCAATGTCATGCCATTAACGATTAACGTAGTGTGTAGCAGGAATGCCTTTACAGTGAAGTATATGTATTTACCTTCTAACCAATGGAGCATAATTCGAGCTCTGTACCGCAGATATTCATACCGATGGGAGTATAGCACAAGCATACAGCGAACATTATTGTTTTTCATGTGTGATTGTAGTGGCACTGTATAGATTTGCGAAGGTAACTCTGTCCTTGAACTTCAAAATTAACAGAATGTAATACATACGTATTATACTATCCTCACGAACAGAAAACAGGGCAACAGTGTTTGAGTTCTGAACTTCCAGTACGCTATAGATATTTTACTAACACTGTGAACGCCGCACTAGTTCACCGCGATACTTCACATAATTCACCTACTCTTCACTTAATAGACTCCAAAACTGATAGGGGATACCACCTGATTTTGATTCGAAATATAGGAATTTTACATGGAAATATATGTTCCGACAGTTTCAATTCAGAAATTTAAAATTTTTCCGACGTACAGATGTTTCTATAAAATTTCGAGAGAACTGCCAGATGTCTGTAACTTGGTGGTAGGATATTCCGGCGCTGAATCTTCTGGCCATCTTCAGGTGATTACTGACGAGCAGTACACTGAACTTCCCTATTCAACATCCCGCCGGCTCGCGCGTGGCGTCTTAGTTGGCACTACGCATGTGTTGCTTGGGCGAATTGGAAACCACCGTCTCGATTCATAAGGGATTCAGACAGTCATATTTGAACTGATTCATTGTTGGCTGAGCTCCAAAAGTTTGATGTATGATCCACAGTTTTTGTTTCATGGGGAGTCCATTGTCTCCCTGCTGGCCAGCCTTTTTATAGAAGAATTTGAGGACAGAGCACTCGCCTCAGCTATTTTAAAACCAACAGTATTTTGGCGATACGTTAACGACACTTTTGTAATTTGGCCTCATGGTTTGGACAGTCTCCAAGACTTCCTTCAGCATCTGAACTTCATACGTGGTAAAATAAAATTTACTTTGGAGGTGGAGGAAGATGGTTCCTTGTCATTTTTAGACGCCCTGGTGCGACGTAAGAGCGATGGCACAATTGGGCATTCACTGTTTCAAAGGACCACTCATACTGATTTTTATTTACAGTCTACTAGTTGTGAGCCGGCCGTTGTGGCCGAGCGGTTCTAGGCCCTTCAGTCTGGAACCGCGCTGTTGCTACAGTCGCTGGTTCGAATCTTGCCTCGGGCATGGATGTGTGTGTGTCCTTAGGTTAGTTAGGTTTAAGTAGTTCTAAGCCTACGGGACTGATGGCCTCAGATGTTAAGTCCCATAGTGCTCAGAGCCATTTGAACCATCTACTAGTTGTGACCATCCTGCACGAACGACGGGCATTCTAAGGCCTTGATCCACCCAGCACATACCATCTCAGATGACCACAGACTGTAAACGGAACTGGAACACCTGCAGATTGTATTTCTGAACAATGGGTATTCGTCTCAACAACTACAGAGACCGCTACAGACAAACAAAAGACAGAACAAGGAAAAGGATAGGGCCTTCAAAATGACTGTCTACCATATATTGCAAATGTTTCAGCTAAAATAGACAGAATATCAAGAAGCCATACATTTAAAGTAAGCTTTCGACCTCTTTCCAAAACATCAGCTCTTTTGGTATCTGTTAAACACGAATTAGAGTTGCATGAAACAGGTGTTTACAGGGCAAATGATGCACGCTGCAGATCATTAGTGGCATGCTCGCCTTCTAGGAGCAAGCAAGTCCGCAATCGCTGAAAACTGTATATCCACTGGTCATTCGATGAAATATAATGAAACAAAAATTGTGGTCCATACATCAAACATTTGGAGGTCGGTCATCAATAAACTAGTTGAAATACGACAGTCTGAATCCCTCATGAATAGAGACAGCACTTTCCAATTAAGTTCTGCATGGAACCTGATTATAAAAAAACTTCGTGCTCTGTGTAGCTGGCGTCGCCTGCGGTTTTACGATGCGAAGACAATCGTTTTCATACCGAAGACGTGAGTTTTCACAATGGAGAGACCACAGAGCAGCGTACAGACTTACAGAAGCAGCGCATGTGCTTAAGCACACATGCGCAGTGCCAACTAGGACAGCACGCCGGTATTGGGACAAAGTGGTATCTGCTCCACTATCCATTGTTGCCAGTTGTATCCAAGGTGGCGGCGATGACATCATACAAGATGGCGGCATGTAGACTTAGTAACAGCACAAGATGTCATCCAGGATGGTGGCCCTGACGTCATTCAAGATGGCGGATTTTGGCTGGAAGATAGGTCAATTGGACGACCTCCACTAACCTAACCCCCTGGCCCCCCTTCACCATAAAATGGCGGGAAGTTCAAATTCCATCATGAGAACGCAACACACCTCTACTAACCTAAGAAAATGGTGGGAAAAAGGTCTCTTGGACTACCTCCACTAACCTAAGTCATCTGACCGCCGCCTCTTCCTAGGGATTGGTGAGAAAAGGACCCAACCTGCACTGTGCTGCTGGAGAGAGGAAGGAATGTACTTTATTTATTTTGGAACAATTTATTTAGGGATGGATTTTGAGACATAGTATATTTATTACATTAACGCAAAACACACGCTCTGACATGCTTGGAGTCATGCCACACTACCTACAGACCTGTAAAGTATTACTAAATAACCCATGTATAATGCCCAGCAGACGCATTTGCTAACTGTAAACAGCCAAAATAATGCACTGTACAGCCTACAGACATGCAAACCACTCGTAAATAATGAAATACATTTATGTCCAGAGAGCCAAACAACTCGTAAATCGTCGAAATAATAAGCCATCTGAAAGACTCTGCAAACATGTTTGCTAATCGTCAACTCTCGAAATCAGACACCAGTCTTTATTTAAACAATTTGAGGTGCTACAACCATCCAATGTGGTCGCCATGGGATCCAGAGTCCAACTGACCTAGTACACAGTACTGCCACCAGAGGGCGTTGTCGTCCATTCTGTGATCTAATCCAAGATGGCAGGGGAAAGATGGGTTGGTTTGGGTTGATTTGGAGGAAGAGACCAAACAGCAAGGTGATCGGCCTCATCGGATTAGGGAAGGAAGTTGGCTGTGCCCTTTCAGAGGAACCATCCTGGCATTTGTCTGAACCAATTTAGGGAAATCACAGAAAACCTAAAACACGATGGCCAGACACGGGATTGAACCATCGTCCCCCCGAATGTGAGTCCAGTGCGCTAACCATTGCGCCACATTGTTTGGTGGGGGAAAAAATGGTAAGAAACAGTGTGTTCACCATGAGGTCTGGAGTCCAATTGGCCTAGTACACAATACCGCCACCAGAGGGCACTGTCATCCATTCCATGACATAACCCAAGATGGCAGTCTGGAGTGTGGGAATATGGTGGGAAAAGGACTCTGCCTGTGCTTGACATAAGTCTTTATTTTGCAGGCAGTGTCACCATCACGAGATCTAGAATCCAACTGACCTAGTCCACAGTACTGCCACCAGAAGGTGCTGTCATCCCTCCTGTAACGTAACCCAAGATGGCTGTCTGGAGGGGATAGTGACTCAGCCTGTGCTGGGCCACTGAAAAGAGTAAAGAATAAGTGTACTTTATTTATTTTGAAACAATTTATTTAGGGACAAATTTGATATATATATATATATATATATATATATATATATATATATATATTTATTTATTTATTTATTTATTTATCACACTGATACAAAACACTCGCCCTAATGTGTTGGGGCTCACACCACACAGCCTACAGACCTGTTAACTACTCCTAAATAACGCACTACAGACACGCAAACAACTCCTAAATTACCCAAATAATTTCAGTACAGACATGCAAATTCCTCCTAAATAACTACTGTTTGTGATCCTTCTCAATCGCCTATAACTCAGTGGATATTTTGCAGATCCTCTGACATGGTACCCTAGACAAAATACGTTACAAATACTATAGAACTATCTAGTTGGGCGGCGTGAGGGAGTCTCAAATACCGATTATGTACCACATTCCTTAACTGAATCACTTTCAAAATTCAGTGATTTCATCACGAGGTTGCATCGTGGGCTACATGTAACCGGACTGCTGGTCTGAAAATGTACACTCCAGCAATCACCATCTCAGCATTTGTCTGGACAAAAAACCACCTCATTCAGAGGTAATGTCATACCTCGATTTATAAAGCAAGTATAGCTTTTAACATGGATACTTGTGTGCACCTGTAGAACCAAGAGCGCTTGTGACAGTAACATGGAGTAGTTGTTGCGATCGGGTTTTTTACATATGAGACGATTATGCCTATCTTTTTAAGACACAGTGCTATCACTCACAAGAAAAACTTATTAGACATGTCCACCCACCGCTGATTTTCTCTCAGTACTATTTCGTATCATAGGCAATCAGTTATTGATGAAGTATTATACTTAGTAGTAGTAGGGGATGCATGATAGTTTCACCTTGAGCATCAGGCTTACAAACTATGTGTTTGTAGTCAGACATGTGCAAAGGAGATGACTGGAATACTGTGATAGCAGAGGGAAGAGAATGTCAAGTCATAGGAATGGTACAGATGTTACTATTTCCAGAGCCGTCAGCTGGATTTATTTCCGATACTTCGCTCATTGTCAAATGTCATTCAACTGAAACCGCAATCATAACATTTAATTGTAAGTATGTTGATCAAATATATACGTGACCAATTTCATAGGATGATTCTGTCTATGTGTGGCCTGTGGTGGGAATGATTCAGATTTCCAGCTTACGGCAGAGGCCATCTGAATGGATACAGCCGAAGAGTGAACTAACACTTAGTATGTGTTGGATACCTTTCGTGATTGTGTGGAAGTTCGAGAAGATTGAATATGGAGGTGTGATTGTGCTGGACCGATATTCCGTCTGATGTAAATTGTTTGATTGATTGCTTCTGCACATTTCATGCCTTTATTTGGTTGAGGTAACATCGTTTGTGGTGAATGCATCTAGCAGGTGCAAGACACATTTACCGGTTCTCTAGACATAAGAAGCACCTTAGTTGACTATGTAAATTATAGGAATGATTTGGAATCTGCTACATCACCAACATTGGATTTACGAGTGGAATATATCAGCTTTCTCTATTTTTCTTTTGGCGAGTTTTTTCAAGTAAAGGTCTTTGTGGACAGGGTAAGTTTCTAGTTACTCAGTTGCCTACAGCACGCTCCGCCTTGCTAATGTTTTGGGTTTCTAGAGAAATAATTTCAAGTCTATATCTTCAGAATTATGTCACACAAGCTGTATTGCTAAGTTGCTTGATACTGATAAGTATCACGAATATGGCATAATATTATGGTAAACCATGCGAAAATACATGTGTTCTCGTAATCCCAGAGTCTGGGGATGGGTGTAGAAAAGCAAGCAAGCAAGCAGGTCTTGACCAGAAATAGTAACACGTTTGTGCCGAGGGGGAACGAGCCCGAATTTGTAGAACAGTTCTGAGTGTGATTTCGATCTGCTGAGGGCGCTCTGGTCACCCGTCAGGAGTGAATGACCGCCGACCTTGCAGGGAAATACCAAGTGCTGTGAGGAGTGTATACGGTGCTGCCTGTCTTCACATTATATATATGAATGATGTAAAAGGCCTGATTTTGAATGGTGCAGGATACGAATTGTATATTTACTACATCAACACAGTACATGGTGATATATTGCTGGGTTGGAGATCCGTTTCGTGCTCTAATATTCAACCTCCTGTCCTCAGTGGGAGAGCAGTGTAACTGAGTAAGAGTGCTCTCGTATTTCACGATATGTAGGGCACGTTACAGGGTTTAATTGTCGGTGCAATATGGTGATCTGTACAAAATACAACCATAATTATCTATTCATTCTCAAGACATCCTTTGTGCTGGGATGCAGGAGTGTCTACAAACTGATTCGAACAAGATGGAGGCAAGGTATGTATGGAAAGTTCTGAGAAAGCAAGTGTTCAAAGACAAGTTGAAGTAGACCATCCATCTCTGGCAGGGATGCCATCACTCATCCCCCACTGTGCCATTAGGACATCTCGAGACTTGTAGCTGTAGGATACCGAAAATTCTGGCCATTTTTCTCTTCTGTAAGACAGTGCTTCGAATTCTGTTTGTGTAATTGTTCTGATTCCCCCCCCCCCTCATCTACATCTACATCTACATGGTTACTCTGCAATTCACACTTAAGTGCATGGCAGAGGTTTCATCGAACCATTAAATACTACTTCTCTACCATTCCACTCTCAAATGGCGCATAGGAAAAAGGAACTCCAAAATCTTTCCATTCAAGTTCTGATTTCTCTTATTTTATCATGATATCATTTCTCCCTACGTAGGTGGGAGTCAACAAAATATTTACGCATTCGGGAGAGAAAGTTGGTGATTGGAATTTCGTGAATAGATCTCTCCACAAAGAAAACCGCCTTTGTTTCAGCAACTACCACCCCAAATCGCGTATCATATCAGTGACACTCTCACCCCTATTGCGCGATAGCACGAAATGAGCTGCCCTTCTTTGCACTTTTTCGATATCCTCTGTCAATCCTACCTGGTAAGGATCCCATACCACACAGCAATATTCCAGCAGAGGACACACAAGTGTGGGTTTGTCTCATCTTCTAAGTGTTCTGCCAACAAAGCACAGTCTTTGTTTCGCCTTCCCCACAATATTATCTATGAGGTCTTCCCAATTTAAGTTGCTCGTAATTGTAATTCCTAGGTATTTAGTCGAATTGACAGCCCTTAGATTTGTGCGATTTATCGTATACCGAACATTTATTCTTTGTTTAGTGCTAACCACTTTTCGCACCATACAGAAATTCTCTCTAGACAGTAAATTACAGCGTCATCTGAAAAAAATCTAAGGGGACTGCTCAGATTATCACCTAGATCTTTTATATAAATCAGGAACAGCAGAGGGCCTATGACACTACCTTGCAGAACGCCAGATATCACTACTGTTCTACTCGATGATTTACCATCTATCACTACGAACTGTGACCTCTCTGAGAGGAAATCTCGAATCCAGTCACACAACTGAGATGATACTCCATATGCATGCAATTTAATTAATAGTCGCTTGTGATGAATGGTATCAGAAGCCTTCTGGAAATCTAGGAATATGGAATCGAACTGAGATCCCTTGTCAACAGCACTCATTACTTCATGGGAATAACTGTGTTGCACAAGAACGATATTTTATGAATCCTTGTTGGTTATGTATCAAAAAGTAATTTTCTTCAAGGTGATTCACAATATGTGAGTACAGTATATGCTCCAAAATCCTACTGCAAATTGAGGTCAGTGATATGGGTCTCTAATTCAATGGGTTACTCCTATTTCCTTTCTTGAATATTGGTGTGACATGTGCTACTTTCCAATCTTTAGGAACAGACCTTTCGCCAAGTAAGTGGTTGTATATGATTGCTAAGAAAGTCGCTTTTGTGTCTGCTTACTCTGAAAGGAACCTGATTGGTATATCATCTGGACCGGAAGACTTCCCTTTCTTAAGTGATTTGAGTTGCTTCACAACACCTAAGATATCTATTTTATGTCACTCATGCTAACTGCTGTTCTGGTTTCGGATTCTGGAATATTTACATTGTCTTCTTTCGTGAATGAATTACGGAAAACTGTACATAGTAACTCCGCGTTAGTGGCGCCATCATTGGTAACATTTCCAGCGCAATTGCTCAGTGACAGTATTGACTGTTGTTTGCTACTGCTGTGCTTAGACAGTGATCTCTTTCCAAACAAATGGTGTTTTCGCGAGCATGCACAGGCCTTTAGTGGTGTGAACGTTTAACGTTTCTGAGACATATATTGATACCAGGGTGAACATTTCACGTGATGCTCCAACCACAATGGGTACGTGTGCACAGCTAGAAGCAGCTCGCATGTTCCGTTTGGAACAATGCAACCTGTGCTATTCTGTGACATCAGCATCTGCAGGTATCGCATCATCAACAGTAAACACACGTGCTGTCCAGAGGCCTCTCGCATATGGGACTGGCGTTAGCGCCTTGGAGCTCTGTGATGTCAGTATAACACCTGGAGAACTCTAACTGTATACCCAAAAATAGACCCAGCTTTCACCTGGTCGCTGTAGGCTGCAGTGGCGTGAGAGTGATGGCTTGCACTGGCTTGTGTCCGGCAATGGCGTCGGCATGAGCGCGCCCTTGGAGCGTCTGGTCTCTGCAAATAGGTCTTTGCACCTGTCTGGTCACGTCAAGAACGGTGCCTAGGTGATCACATATTTCGAGAGGAACTTCTCAGGTTTCAAGTATGAAAGAGTTGCTGCTGCCTCATGCTTGAGGGAACCTGTGAGTGGTTTGGCAGCTGACGACTGCGTCACTTCATGGGGGGCTGCCGGTAGCTTCCTGTGCAGTCCAATGGACAGGGGGCAGCGGGCGGTGCTTGCATACGTTGATCACGTGCCTGTTACATTATTTTCCTAGCAGGTCTCCTGGCTGTGCTATGCATTATTTGGACAGTTTACGTGTTGATTTCGTGTTGCACATCAGTGTACTGCATTATTTAGGAGGAATTTGCATGTCTGTACTAAAATTATTTTGGTAATTTAGGAGTTGTTTGTATGTCTGTAGTGCGTTATTTAGAAGTAGTTTACAGGTCTGTAGGCCGTGTGGCTTGAGCCCAAGCACATCAGGGCGAGGGTTTTGTATCAGTGTGATAAATATATTATCTCAAATCGGTCCCTAAATACAATTTTTCAAAATAAATAAAGTACACACCTTCCTTATGCTCTCCAGCAGCCCAGTGCAGGCTGAGTCATTTTCCCCTCCAGACAGCCATATTGGGTTACGTCTCAGGAGGGATGACAGCACCCTCTGGTGGCAGTACTGTGTACTAGGTCAGTTGGACTCTAGATCTTGTGGAGACACTGCCTGCAAAATAAAGACTAAATCCAGCACAGGCAGAGTCCTTAACCCGCCATTTTCCCCACCCTAGACAGCCATCTTGGGTTACATCATGGAATCTATGACAACGCCCTCTGTTGGCCTTACTGTGTACTAGGCCAATTGGACTCCAGACCTCATGGTGAACACACTGTTTCCCACCCTTTTCCCCCCCATCATCTTGAATTACGTCACGGAATGGACAACAGACCCCGTGGTGGCGGTAATGTGTACTAGGTCAGTTGGACTCCGGACCACACGGCGACCACGCTGGATGACAGTAACACCTCAAATTGTTTAAATAAAGAGTGGAGCATGATTTTGAGAGCTGATGATCAGCAAGTGTGTTTGCAGGGTCTTTTAGATGTCTTATTATTTCGACAATTTGCGAGTTGTTTGGATCTTTGGACAATAATGTATTTCATTATTTACGAGTGGTTTGCATGTCTGTAGGCTGTACAGTGCATTATTTTGGCTGTTTACAGTTAGCAAATGCGTCTGCTAAGCATTATACATGGGTTATTTAGTAGTACCTTACAGGTCTGTAGGTAGTGCGGCGAGACTCCAAGCATGTCAAAGCGTGTGTTTTGTATCAGTCTAATAAATATACTATCTCTCAAAACCCATCCCTAAATAAATTGTTTCAAAGCAAATAAAGTACACTCCTTCCTCTCTCCAGCAGCCCAGTGCAGGCTGGGTCCTTTTCGCTGCCAATCCCTAGGAAGAGGTGGCGGCCAGACGACTTAGGTTAGTGGAGGTAGCTCAAGTGACCTTCTTCCTGCCATTTTATTAGGTTAATAGGGGTGTGCTACATTGTCCTGAAGGAATTTGAACTTCCCACCATTTTCTGGTAAAGGGGGGGGGAGGGGGTTAGGTTAGTGGAGTTAGTCCAATTCACTTCCCGCCAAAATCCGCCATCTTGAATGACGTCATGGCTGCCATCTTGGGTGACATCATGCACTGGTGCCAAGTCTACACTCCGCTATTTTGGATGACGTCATCGTCGCCATCTTGGATACATCTGGCAACAATGTAGAATAAGGCAGAAACCGCTTTATCCCAACACTCATGCAGTTGCTGGCAGGTGCATAGGGAAGCCCAGTCTACCGCTCGTCAGTAATCACCTGAAGATGGCCAGAAAACTCGGCGCCGAAATATTGTACCAGCAAGTTACAGGCATCTGACAGTTCTCCTGATATTTTAGAACAGTTTGAATGTGTCCTACACCAATACCAGTCCACACACTTGTTTATCTAAGGTCATAACATGCAGGTTGAGAGAAGTAACGTGAAAGTCTTGTACCTATAAGTTTCGTAACTAGTTCTAGATTTAGCAGAGTAGTAACATACGTTTGCCTATAAATCTGTCTCCCTACAGGCTGAGCTACACAGTATTTTATGACACAACATGAGGCCGTTTACGCACCACAGGTGGGTACTGCTTACTATACAGCTAGAAGCTTCTGGTTTCATTATACATTCATAGCCCCTGAGGTACGCATCTAAAATCTGTATGCCCTCATTACTCTTAAAATGTGTGCACAGGATGCCTTTTCTGTGTTGAACTTTGAACGTGCATGTAAATTGGCAGCAGCGTGACTACGAATGAGCATTTGTACATGCGTAATTTCCTGGAATGGACGCCGTGCGTAAAGCGCGTTGTTATCCGCCGTTGGTGGGAATCTTTGCGCTTTTTAGGAGATGACAGACAGCTGAGGCCCATGTGTTGAGGTTATGCTGTGAAGTGAAGGATAAGTAATAGCGTCTGTTGACTCAAAAGGAAGCATGCTTAAGTTTAAAGATGATTACAAACAAAGAAGAAAGTCATACGGAGTGCCCCTCTGAAAATTATTTGTAAAGAATAAGATTCTGTAAGTTTAAAAATAGAAAAACTGGAAGAATAAGCTAAACGGTTATGAAAAGTGTAGGCCTATATGAAAACTGTGGACGAATATTCGTGCTATGGCGAATTTACTATTTATAACTGAAATGAAGTACACTGATGATGGAAAAAATACAGATTTGAAAAATATAACCTCCGTTCTAGTTGATTCTGGCGTCTATGAAATTCCGAAATTTGTCGAGTGCGAGGATGTTAATCTACATATCAGTTTTCACGATTGTAGTTGTGTAAACAAACAAAATGCAAATGACGCATTGAAAGTTAATTAACCTTCACATAACGACTAAGAACCTTCCATCAATATATCTCATTTTCAGGAATAATCACTGAAATGCTTTATTTTGAAATGAGGAATAATAGTTCAAACTGGTATATAAGTCGCCATTTAATAGCTAACGAAATTTTATGGCCAGTCTTATCGCTGCAGTTTCCCTAGCAAAAAATATATAATCTTGCTGTGAATACATTTGACATTTGCAGACGAAACGTTGTTGTCACTTAGTATTTCTCGTATCTCTGTTATTTTAGATACTTCTTTACCTACAGTTGCTGTTGTGTTGTCTTTCTCTGTCGCCTTTTCATCACAATAAACGCAGCAGAAGCTCCCAGGCAAAGAAGGTAATTCATAGGAGACTGCTTGCACAATGAGGCAAATTGTGGACACGAGATCTCCCATGCCTGTTATTTCCACAAATTTTTGTGCGTGCCCTCTTATTCCCGTGCGTCTGCGATTGTGCACGACAAAACACGCATCTTGGACATACCTTCAGAGAGAGAGAGAGAGAGAGAGAGAGAGAAAGAGAGAGAGAGACTTCACAGTCCAAGTAGTTACCACATCAATTGAGCTTAACCCTCTGTTAAAAAGGTAAACACCACCTTTTTCGATCCTTGTTTATTCTGAGTGTGCATATTATTTCCCACATCTTGGTCTGACAATATGTTTAAGAACATATTTTTGTTGTTTTTGAAACACTTCACTACGTTCTAGATTTCGTTTGCTGGTTAGAGAGTATGTATGTATAATCTTTGGTGACAGTGGAAGGTTCGATTTGAATAGACCTGTTTGTTTAGTTTAGTGTCAAACAACTGCTAACAATTTTTGCGTTTACTAGCATAGATATGATGAAAGTTAGGTCCTATGTCTTCTCATAGAGCTCTTTTGTTAAATTTGAATTTTTTATGTATGAAATAAGTCGAAACCCGTGTGGTACTTTAGAGCACCATCTTGCCATAGGTGCATTTTTCGTTTACTGCACAAGCGTGGTTTGTCGCCTTCCTTGATATTTTTTTCTATATTTTACTAGCATTGTCGACCTAAAAGTAAGCTACTTTCAGTCTTAGCACAAACTCATTTGGAAATTTATGGTAAGGTCTTATGGGAACAAACTGAAGAGTTCATAGGTCCCTAAGCCTACACTCTACTTAATTTAACTTAAACTAACTTATGCTAAGGGCAACACACACACTCATGCCCAAGGGAGGACTCGAACCTCCGACGGGGGGACCCACGCGAACCGTGACAAGACGCCCTAGAACGCGCGGCAACCCCGCGCGGCGATTCTCGTTAATGTATACATTGTTTCACAGAGAAGTAGGCTACCACTTTTTGACATTGACAGCATTAACAGCTGACGGAATTGTTGAAGCTATTCTAAAAGATTTGGCAGATAATAATCATGTTGCAGAAACAGAGGATGATGAAGACAATGATGCTGATGCAAATGATGCTAACGTTCCTGCAGGTTTAGTTTTCGACGCGATTTTTGCAAAAGTTTTAGATTTTGAAGCATTTCTTGACAGAGTTTTGATAGAATGTGCACCAGTGCAGCTCAATATTAGTTTACCTGAAACTGAGACAAAATTGAAAAACAAGGGATAAATGACTGCTTCCATGAAAATCTTCTCAAAAGTAGGAAGATGTCTGAGACTAAAATTAACAGAAGAGGAGGAAACAAGATGACTCAATTAATTTTTTTCAAAGAAGGGAACACAGAGAAACAATAAAACGTAATGCAGCCTGTACAACACTGTTACAAACTGTGACATAATGCTGACCTGAAAGGCTATATTGCTGCCTTTTGTTTTTATCAAGGGAGAAATTAAGCTTCGGATAGGAAATTTTAAAAATAGTGTGTTATGGTAGTTCTAGATTTTTCAAAGAAGTTTTGGAGAAAAACAGATGGCAGGTTATTAATAACTTTTTTCCTTATTTTTACTGTATAGAACGCAAAAGTAGAGAAAATTTGCTTTGTGACACAATGAGTATAAATAGGAAATGTTTCCAATCAGGACTTCCACCTTCTAAGGAAATAGAAAGAGATGACTTTATTGTAGGATGTAATCCTCTGAAACTGAGGTACTTTGTTGAAAGACAGCAACATTGTGTACCTGGCTTCCAGTTACCATGGAATAGTAATAATTTTGTCTCCACAAAGCAGGAGGATGGCATTAAAATCAATATTCAGTGCTCTTCTGTAGTAAAGGATTGCAGTTGTATAATGGAATTTGTAAACCATGATGACAGAATTAGATCTGCTTATGGGCTAGGAAGAAGATCCAAACAGTATTTTTTACTACTTATGAACTGTACTGTGAGCTGTATAGGTTTAGGAGGAATGTTGCACACAGACTGATGAGACAGATGAACGTGAAACTTATCAGTCCCAGAGCTGCAAGCCACATTCTGGCAGGAAGCAACACATCCAACAAAGGGGAGAAGTTAGTCCCAAATGATGTGAAATTAGAAAAGAAAGGTATTAATTTTGTCATTTTTGCAGTAAACAGAGGAAGATTTTATATATGTAATAAAAGAAAAATTCACTCAAGACCATATTAAAAATGTCTATTTTGTGGAGTATTTCTCTGTAGCAACGAAAAAAAAACATTTTTGCTGAACTCTATTAAGTAAATTGTAACTGCCTTCTAACATTCACTGATTTGTAACCTTAGTGCATACTAGAACATCTGGATATGTTACTTAGGAAAAGTGCTGTACTGAGGACTATTGGTTGACAGGTCAGATGGTACTCCAAAGTACCACTTTCGTAAAATGGTGAAAAGAATATAATTAAAATTCTGAAAAAAATTAGCTTTTGTTTTGTTGCCATTTATTGCTGTTATCCATGAAAAATTGGGAATTTTTTGTTTTTTTAAGTTCAGACAACATTTTGCATGAGATGAAACAGTTTAGCTGATGGATATCAGGGAATCTTAGCAATTCACACACTTTTCATTTGTTGTTGAACTAAACAGTTCATTATGTAAGGTGTTAGGCAAATCCAACACCTTCCATGAAAACCCTGACATTATAGCAAATCCGCCAGTATGCCACATAGCTCCGAATAAATCCTGACATTAAATTAACCAAAGTAATATGATCAACGAGTGAGCAAATGGAATACCACAGACTAACACAATAACGCCTAAATGCATGTCATGCCTTCCCAACGTGAAACAGACGCAGTTCCGAGGGAAGAAACGAGAACAGAAGCTGAGAGCAGAGTCGTGTAGGCTAGGAGGCCCTACGATAAGGGACAGACACCCACGTCGCCAGCCGACCGCCAGGACCACCCCCAGCCCACGTTAAAAGATAGAGCCCTACAGAAGAACAGTATAGATCTTACGATAACACTAAAAGGACCACACCAGCTGAGAGTTTTAGCGTGAGACTATACATGTCTCTGTTACGTTGCAAACGTTAAAAACATTGCCCCACCACGAATAGTAAAACGTTTCTCATTGGATATACAGAATTTTTGTAGGCAGAGCTTAAGATTAACATTGTAACCCTGATTGGTCAGTTGAAAACACAGCCAGATACCTTTTTTTTAAACCAACTTTGGTAAATTGTAGTAAGGAGAAGCGAGGAGATAGTTGCTTCCAAGACAACGAGGTGTGTGGAGCTGCGCCACCCGCCGCCCCCTGATGCTGCCTAAACACTGACAAGGTAATGAATGCACGTGGTGCCTCCATAAGGCTTCACTCAGAACTGCAGAAGTCTCATCTGTTACATCCCCTTTTTACATAATACTAGTGACGATCGTCAATTAAACTTCGTGGTATTCACATTTGCTACCAGAGTTAAAATCTGAAACGCGATGATTTTCTGTTATATAATTATTGAGAAGCCACATCAGCCACTGTAATTTACGACAAGTTAAATAAGTAGTTAAAGATAATTGAGAGTCTCTGTAGACCATTTTTGATAGTTTTCTCTTTTATGAAACTTAATTAGACAAGCAGCAGGTACAGTGCGTGAAATTGTTGAAAACAGTGTGTTACTCAAGCATATCACAAAACCAGTGCTGAAAAGATATGATAATCGCATAGTGAAAATAGTAGCTCAAACGAAGCAACAATTTCAGAAATTGCGAACAGAGTTGTTGCAAACTATTGAAGAGCATAGTGAACAGGATCGAACAAGTACTGAGTCTGCAACGACATCTGTATCTGTAACAGCACCAGAAAAACAAGCAATTAACGAAGATATTACGCATTTGCGATTCCAATCACAGGCGGAAAGTAACATACATGAAATCAGACAGCCTGCACAGCAACAAACACGTTTCGAAATTCTTGATGAACAAACGGCACCACAAACACATGCAGAACCAGAAATGTATGTTTCAAGACAGTCTCGACTGTACAATGAAGCGGCAAGGTTAGCCAGACAAGATACCGAACCAATACGTGACAATGGAAAGCCAGGTCGCGAAGAGTACAGTGCAATGCATTCAGCTACACGTTCACAACCGATGGAAGAACATTATTGCGTACCACTCCAACGATACTACGCAAGGGTAAGCGAAAGTTACAGTGGACAATATCCAATGGATCTACCACAACCGGAAAGAACGACGGGAGAAATGATCAGAAACAAAATTGGCGAAGAATCGCGAATTTCGTATGGAACTATGACGAAGTACGAAAACGAACATTTCCTCACAGTCAGAAAATCTCAACACTTTCGAGAAGGAAACTCATTACACCCACGAACTTTTATTGATCAATTCCGAGTAGGATTACCAGAACACTGGACGCTAGCACACAAATTAGACTTTATATGTGCACACATGTCAGGAACAGTCGCAGAAACCATGCAGAATGTTGCAGCGACATGCCGATCGTACGAAGATTTCAGAGAGAAGTTTCTCTCACTGTATTGGTCCAACGAAGCACAGAACAGAGTGAAGTAAGAATTATTACAGAACCCATATTTTGAAAATTCAGGAGAGAAGAGTCCCGTGAAATTTTTCGAATTAATGGCAAACAAAAACCAATGCTTGCATGTACCATACAGTGACGGAGAGTTGATTACATTATGCGCGATGAAGTTATCATTGAAATACCAGCAATCATTAGTAGGTTGCGGGGGCAATGACGTCGAAGCATTTAAAGGAATTCTAAGGAAACTAGAGTTTATATTTTCGGAAGAAGATGCAAGAAAAAGACGAAGCGCACGTGAAAACGAAAGCAAAAAGCAGTGGAATCCACAAGACACAGTACCAAGAAACAATAATTACGAACCACGTGATAATTTCGCACCAAGAAATGACAACAGATTTCAACAAAAAAAAAAAAAAACGGTTATGAATTTAGAAGAGAATACGGCAGTAACTATCATTTACCCAGGAATGGCAACAACTATTACAGAGGGAACAATGACAACCAGAACGGGTATTGGAGAACCAATAGACCGACAAATCATCAACAAAGAAACCAATATCAACAAGCGGAGCAAGAAAAGAGAATACAGATAGAAGAGGTGGAGGTAAGACCACCAAACCCCAAAAAACGTTCGAATTGACAGCTAAGCGCCCATGCCAAAGAGAATGACGCACCGACCCAGGATAATTGCAGCACCTTGAACAGAGAAGCAAATACCTTATCACGAGAAGAGAAGAAGGAAGAAACAAATCCGCAGGGACCAGATGAAAACGAAGACAGGAAAATAACAATATCGTGTTGGGACGAAATTAATAGGGAGAATACTGATGAGGAAGATGAATTACCAGAGGCATGCACAACGAATGTAGGAGGAAAGGACGAAGTAATGAGTATTGCAGAGCTATTTGAGATGGAACCAGGGAAAGCGAATTCAATGAGGATAATGCGCAGTCGACAGAAGTTGAAAATAAGTTACTAGTGGGCACACAACCCAACGTATATAATGAAGGAAGTTATGAAGCGATAATTAGAGCATTTAAATGCGATTATGTGGAAGTAGCGACGAAGAAAGAGAAGATAGACGAGCATGAGGAAAAAGTAGAGGATGTTGAAGAAAGCGTAAATGAAGGAAGAAATAGAAAAGAGGAAATAAAAGAGAGAGAAGTAGCAGTTGAAGCTTATCCTACAGAATGTTCGAATTCACAAGGGAAATTCCTGAAAAGACTCATGTATGATTCAGTGGACTATTCGTTGATGCAAGAAGAAGAAGAACAGAACCAACCCTTTCAAATTCAACCAATTGTGAAGGCCATGGTAAAGCATATCCCAGTCAATATTGTAATTGATAGCGGAAGTGAAATGACTGCAATCTCAGAAAATTTATTCATGCAGTGTAATGCCAATGACGAATTGCCAGTTCTGAAAACACGTAAGATTAAAGTAAGAGGTCCTATTAGAAATAATGCTGCGGAAGTTACGAAACAAACAAGGTTAACTCTTTCATGCCAAGGTCAAAAGATCGAAGCCAACTTCGTGATTATACCTAAAGTTACTGTAGATTTCATTATAGGTGCAGATTTTTTAAATGAGAGATATGGGGAAAGGTAGCATAACATTCAGGAATGTCACACTTCTCTTGGAGCAAAAGTTAAAATTAGAAGAAATACCAATTATAAACATACAATTAAGAATGATGCGAGGTAAAGAGGATGAAGAATTAGAATGGTATGCACAAAAGGTTGAATCACCTCAACTCATGTTAGAAGTCCATAAAGAAATTGACGAAAAATTTCAAGAAGTTCAAGTAAATAATTAGCAAAATATTTCAAGTTTATGTTGCAGATAAGATCGTCAGGAGAAAGAAGAATGAAGAGGGAGGAAGGAGGGAAAAGAAAGTAGTTTCAATAAAAACAAAAACATAAATAACACCAATAGTAGCATAGATTAAGGTGAAGGGATAAAGCATAGATAGTCTAACAGCATGAAATACAAAAATGCTATACACCACGACACTACACAAAAATAAAAAACGAATTTGAGGATTCTTGTAGAAGTTAAGACTCAAAATATCTTAGAATTGTAACATGGAAAGGGCGCCAAAATTTGTAAAGCTTTTTAAAAAGGCGTAAAACAATGTAGGTACTAGATATATGTTAGATGATAATAAGTAAAACTTTTTGTAAGAACCATTGTAAAAACTCCAGCAAGAAGCAAATGCAACGACCCACAAGTTGCAACGAGAGAAGTATGAAGAAAGGAAAGGACATAATTAGCAAGACACGATTCCTAAAAGGCAGAAGTGTCGAGAGAAGGGAAAAGACAGCGAAACCAACAAAGGGCACTTGTATCCGAAGTCGGCAGTAAATCTACAGCTAAGGCGAACCCTGCATGGACACGACACAACACGGAAGGCCAGAAAGGTCCTGGGACGCCCCGTCACAGCGGAGCGAGCAAAAAACGGCCCAACGAGAAGACCACTTGGGCAAGCCACCACTGGCAAAAAATGTGTGTAAAAGTCACACTACTGCTATTAAACAGCACGCTGATGCACGAAACTGAAGAAAACTTCCACAAAGCAGAACTGACATGTCCAAACAATTTATCAAACTGTTACTAAGAGGATAACTTCAAAACGACTAGTTATCAATAAATATTCCCATATCCTGCCCAGAGAAGAACCAAGAATCAAGTAAGAAGCAGAGAAAAAGCAGGAAGAACAGAAGTTGAAGATTCGCAAGATTGAGACCAAGAAAGAAGATGGGTGAAGAATAGACGACATACCTTCCCAAATCCTTATCTTATTGTAAACTAGTCGTCTGTGAAGTATTACAACGAAAAACGACCGCTTTCAGCGACACATAACGATGACTTTTACGCATACAAAACCAGTAAACCACGAAATTCTGCACTCACAGCTCCATTCCATTATGGGACCTCCACAACAGCAACACACAGTTGCAAAACCAACAAGGAATGACGAAAGAGGCTGTACATCAAATACTTGCCCATATCCATCTCGCTCAAGTACATCAACTTCGTGCAAAAACATTCGTCAACCTCATGCATAAGCATTCATAGGATAATGAAAATGTGTGAAAGCATGTGATGTAGGAATTGTGCAGAAGATGCATGTGAAAAACTAAATAAGTAAAGCACACCAGACAGCTAATAAACTACAAAATAACAGTCACTGACTATTGATAAAAATAAGTCATTAGTTCTGAAATGAACAGTATATGAAGAACAAAAGTAAGGCATAATTAACACTAAAACTATATGCCACTTCTTTTCTCCTCATAAAAATAAAAGAATAACTATATTTTACTTATTTTCACCTTATAAAAACAAAGAATAAAAAATCGTCTTGTTGGATGTTTTCCCCTTTTTTTAAAATTTGTACCATTTGTTAGGATAATATCTCAATACTTATGTATGTATACTTCTTTGTCAAAGCAATTCTTGGAAATAATTCTTATTTGTTAGTGTAACAATGTTGAAATGAGTGTCTAGAAACAAAAACATTTTACTTGTACATGATATTTAGAAAATGTGTTAGGAATAGATTTTACTTAATTACTACATTTATAAAAAAAATATTTCTAAGGAAATCGATGTGAAAGACTCCTCACTTTTGATAACAAACTTCTTAAAAAACAAACTTCACACTTAAATAAAGAAAATAACTAAAAATTAATAATGATAATAGCATAAAAATATTCTTCTCTTGTCAATATAATCATATTTTTGAGAATAATGTCGAAAAATATAAAAATATAAATTAGTAATACAAACTAGCACAGAACTAGAATAACGTGGCTGAACATTAGGCAACAAAATTTAGATAAAGGAATAATTTTTGACTGACTTAGACAACGATTCAATCATTGCCTAACTTCAGTGCAAAAATTAAGATCGAAGGGTGGTGATATGTAACGTGTCAGGCAAATCCAACACCTTCCATGAAAACCCTGACATTATAGCAAATCCGGCAGTATGCCACATAGCTCCGAATAAATCCTGACATTAAATTAACCAAAGTAATATGATCAACGAGTGAGCAAATGGAATACCACAGACTAACACAATAACGCCTAAATGCATGTCATACCTTCCCAACGTGAAACAGACGCAGTTCCGAGGGAAGAAACGAGAACAGAAGCTGAGAGCAGAGTCGTGTAGGCTAGGAGGCCCTACGATAAGGGACAGACACCCACGTCGCCAGCCGACCGCCAGGACCACCCCCAGCCCACGTTAAAAGATAGAGCCCTACAGAAGAACAGTATAGATCTTACGATAACACTAAAAGGACCACACCAGCTGAGAGTTTTAGCGTGAGACTATACATGTCTCTGTTACGTTGCAAACGTTAAAAACATTGCCCCACCACGAAAAGTATAATGTTGCTCATTGGGTAGACAGAATTTTTGCAGGCAGAGCTTAAGGTTAGCATTGAAACCCTGATTGGTCAGTTGAAAACACAGCCAGATACCTTTTTTTTAAACCAACTTCGATAAAATGGAGTAAGGAGAAGTGAGGAGAAGTGTGGAGAGTTGCTTCCCAGACGGCGAGGTGCGTGGAGCTGCGCCGCCCGCCGCCCGCCGCCCCCTGACACTGCCTAAACACCGACAAGGTAATGAACGCATGCGGTGCTGCCATAAGGCTTCACTCAGAACTGCAGAGGTCTCATCTGTTACATGCCCTTTTTACGTAATACTCGTGTCGATCGTCAATTGAACTTCGTGGTATTCACATTTGCTACTAGAAGTTAAAATCTGAAACGTGATGATTTTTCTGTTATATAATTATTGAGAAGCCACATCAGCCACTGTAATTTACAACAAGTTAAATAAGTAATTAAAGATAATTGAGAGTCTCTGTAGACCATTTTTGATAGTTTTCTCTTTTATGAAACTTACTTTAAACCTAGATTATAGATGTGATATGGCATAGGTATTCCTTCGATCCATTGTAGAACTTGGAAACCCATTCAGGGAATATTCGTTCACAATTTTGTTGAACACAGTTAGTTTTTATCATCCTGTATTAAAATACACTCCTGGAAATGGAAAAAAGAACACATTGACACCGGTGTGTCAGACCCACCATACTTGTTCCGGACACTGCGAGAGGGCTGTACAAGCAATGATCACACGCACGGCACAGCGGACACACCACGAACCGCGCTGTTGGCCGTCGAATGGCGCTAGCTGCGCAGCATTTGTGCACCGCCGCCGTCAGTGTCAGCCAGTTTGCCGAGGCATACGGAGCTCCATCGCAGTCTTTAACACTGGTAGCATGCCGCGACAGCGTGGACGTGAACCGTATGTGCAGCTGACGGACTTTGAGCGAGGGCGTATAGTGGGCATGCGGGAGGCCGGGTGGACGTACCGCCGAATTGCTCAACACGTGGGGCGTGAGGTCTCCACAGTACATCGATGTTGTCGCCAGTGGTCGGCGGAAGGTGCACGTGCCCGTCGACCTGGGACCGGACCGCAGCGACGCACGGATGCACGCCAAGACCGTAGGATCCTATGCAGTGCCGTAGGGGACCGCACCGCCACTTCCCAGCAAATTAGGGACACTGTTGCTCCTGGGGTATCGGCGAGGACCATTCGCAACCGTCTCCATGAAGCTGGGCTACGGTCCCGCACACCGTTAGGCCGTCTTCCGCTCACGCCCCAACATCGTGCAGCCCGCCTCCAGTGGTGTCGCGACAGGCGTGAATGGAGGCACGAATGGAGACGTGTCGTCTTCAGCGATGAGAGTCGCTTCTGCCTTGGTGCCAATGATGGTCGTATGCGTGTTTGGCGCCGTGCAGGTGAGCGCCACAATCAGGACTGCATACGACCGAGGCACACAGGGCCAACACCCGGCATCATGGTGTGGGGAGCGATCTCCTACACTGGCCGTACACCACTGGTGATCGTCGAGGGGACACTGAATAGTGCACGGTACATCCAAACCGTCATCGAACCCATCGTTCTACCATTCCTAGACCGGCAAGGGAACTTGCTGTTCCAACAGGACAATGCACGTCCGCATGTATCCCGTGCCACCCAACGTGCTCTAGAAGGTGTAAGTCAACTACCCTGGCCAGCAAGATCTCCGGATCTGTCCCCCATTGTGCATGTTTGGGACTGGATGAAGCGTCGTCTCACGCGGTCTGCACGTCCAGCACGAACGCTGGTCCAACTGAGGCGCCAGGTGGAAATGGCATGGCAAGCCGTTCCACAGGACTACATCCAGCATCTCTACGATCGTCTCCATGGGAGAATAGCAGCCTGCATTGCTGCGAGAGGTGGATATACACTGTACTAGTGCCGACATTGTGCATGCTCTGTTGCCTGTGTCTATGTGCCTGTGGTTCTGTCAGTGTGATCATGTGATGTATCTGACCCCAGGAATGTGTCAATAAAGTTTCCCCTTCCTGGGACAATGAATTCACGGTGTTCTTATTTCAATTTCCAGGAGTGTATTTTTACGAGCTTCAAACAGGAGCGACTTATTTTCAGTTATCTGTGTAGTTACTAGTTTATTTTTGTAATTTCTTGCGTGTTCGAGTGCTTACTAGGCACAACCTTTTATTTCAATAACAGTGTAGTGTGCAGTACCACTGTTGCTATCGACCGTTGTATCGACTCTCGTATCGTGGAGGCTTTTGTTTGTTTGGTTAGAACAGCTCAGTGTCAGTTAGACCGCCAGCGAGAGCACACCGCTAGTTCCTGCTACTACTAAGGCGAGTATACTGTTCGCTTGTTGGATATTTTTACGAGCTTCAAACAGGAGGAGTGTAGTAATGGATAGGAACTGTGATTGTTGTGTACAGATGCGAGCTGAGCTGGCGACCCACGGCTTCAGGCTGCGTTGGCTTCCGTGACACAGCTTGAGGCTGCTGCCAAGGGGCATCACTGTGAGGGATCGGACACGGGGATGCGAGGGACGTCGAGCACGTTCCACGTGTCGTCCGATCGGTCCACTGCTGTGACCTCCCCGGGTACTGCCTGTGCTGAGGTTGACCCCTCACCCATGGTCGAGTGGGAGATCGTTCCAGAGTCTGGCAGGCAGCGAAAAACTTTCTGTGGGGCCGATCGTAGGGCCTCCCCGGTTCGATTGACGAACAGGTTTTGGGCGTTATCTGTGGCTGACGATATCTCTGAGCTGGATGCAGTCATCCACCCTGTTCCAGAGGAAGCTTCTCTGCCCGCAAGGTCAGGGTATTCACAAAGGGTGGGTTTGCTGGCGGTTGGGAGCTCCAACGTTAGGCGCATAATAAGGCCCCTTAGGGAACATGGCTGCCAAGGGGGGGAAGGAAGCCAGTGTGCACTCTGTGTGCATTCCGGGGAGAGTCATTCCGGATGTGGAAAGAGTGCTTCCGGATGCCATGAAGAGTACAGGGTGCAGCCAACTGCAGGTGGTGGCTCATGTGTGCACCAATGACGTGTGACGCTTTGGATCAGAGCAGATTCTGTCTGGTTTCGGACGGATAGCAAAGTGGTAAAGACTGCCACTCTTGCTTCCGAGATTAAGGCGGAGCTCACCATCTGCAGCATCGTCGATAGAACCTTTAGTGCAGAGCCGAGTGGAGGGTCTGAATCAGAGGCTCAGGCGGTTCTGTGACAATGTAATCTGCACATTCCTTTACTTGCGCCATCGGGTGGTGGGTTTCTGGGTTCTGCTTAAGAGGTCAGGGGTCCACTACACACAGGAGGCGGCTACACGGGTATCGGGGGATGTGTGGAAGGGACTGGGCGGATTTTTAGGTTAGAGGGTCTCAGGGAACCACAAAAGGGGCGTCCGTCAAAAAGTGGGCAGGTAAAAGACAGTAAGGTAGGTCTAGAAACAATTGGTATTGTAGTTGTAAATTATCGTAGCTGTGTTGGAAAAGAACCAGAGCTCCAATCCCTAATAGAAAGCACTGAAGCTCAAATAGTTGTAGGTACAGAGAGCTGGCTTAAGCCGGAAATAAGTTCGGCCAAAATTTTTTCAAACGATCTAACAATGTTCAGAAAGGATAGATTAAATACAGTTGGTGGTGGAGTATTTATTTCTGTCAGAGATAGTTTGCCTTGTAGCGAAATTGAAGTAGATAGTTCATGTGAAATAGTATGGGTAGAGGTTATACCTGACAATCAGACTAAACTATTAATTGGATCGTTTTACCGACCCCCGACTTAGAAGACATAGTTGCTGAACAGTTCAAAGAAAACTTGAGTCTCATTTCAAATAAGTACACCGCTCATACAATTATAGTCGGTGGTGACTTCAATCTACCCTCGATACGCTGGAAAAATTATACGTTTAAAGCCGGCGGCAGGCATAAAACATCATCCGAAATTGTACTGAATGCTTTCTCAGAAAATTATTTTGAACAATTAGCTCATGAGACCACTCGGAGAGTAAATGGTTGCGAAAGCATACTTGACCTCTTAGCAAAAAATAATCCTGGACAAGTAGAGAGTACTGTGACGAATACAGGGATTAGCGACCACAAGGCAGTTGCTGCTAGGCTGAATACCGTAACACCCACAACCAGCAGAAAGAAGCACAAAGTACATCTATTTTGTAAAGCTGATAAAAATGTTTAACGTCTTCTAAAGAGACGGTCTCCACTCCTTCCGATATGACCATGTAAGCGTAGAAAAGTTATGGAATGTTTTCAAAGAGATAGTATCAACAACAATTGAGAGATATACACCACATAAATTAATAAGTGATGGTACTGATCCCCCATGGTACACAAAACGGGTCAGATCGTTGTTCCACAAGCAACAAAAAAAGAATGCCAAATTTAAAAGAACGTAAAATCCCCAAGATTGGCAAAGTTTTACAGAAGTTCGAAATATGGCGCGTACTTCAGTGCGAGACGCTTTTAATAATTTGCACAACGAAATTCTGTCTCGAAATCTGGCAGAAAACCCAAAGATATTCTGGTCATACATAAAGCACACCAGTGGCAAGACACAATCAATACCTTCACTGCGCGATAACAACGGTGAAGTCACTGATGACAGTGCCACTAAAGGAGAGTAATTAAACACAGTTTTCCGAAACTCCTTCACTAAAGAAGATGAAGTAAATATTCCTGAATTCCAATCAAGAACAACTGCCAAGATGAGAAACATAGAAGTAGATATCCTCGGTGTAACAAAGCAGCTCAAATCACTTAATAAAAGCAAGGCCTCCAGTCCAGATTGTATACCAGTCAGGTTCCTCTCAGAGTGTGCTGATAAAATAGCTCCATATTTAGCAATTATATACAACCACTCGCTCACGGAAAGATACGTACCTAAGGACTGGAAAATTGCTCAAGTCCCACCAATACCTAAAAAGGGAAGTAGGAGTAATCCGCTGAATTACAGGCCTATATCACTAACGTCGATTTGCAGTAGGATTTTAGAACATATACTGTATTCGAACACTATAAAGTACCTCGAAGAAACCGATTTATTGACATATAGTCAGCACAGATTCAGAAAATATCGTTCTTGTGAAACACAACTAGCTCTTTGTACTAATGAAGTAATAAGTGCTATCGACAGGGGATTCAAATTGATTACATATTTTTAGATTTCCGGGAGGCTTTCGACACCGTTCCTCACAAGCATCTTCTAATCAAACTGCATGCCTATGGAGTATCGCTTCAGTTGTGCAACTGGATTTGTGATTTCCTGTCAGAAAGGTCACACTTCGTAGTAATAGAAGGAAGTCATCGAGTAAGACAGAAGTAATATCCGGCGTCCCCCAAGGAAATGTTATAGGCCCTCTATTGTTCCTGATCTATATTAACGACATAGGAGACAATCTGAGTACCCGTCTTACATTGTTTGCACATGATGCTGTCATTTACCGTCTTGTAAAGTCATCAGATGATCAAAACGACTTGAAAAATGATTTAGATAAGATATCTGTATGGTGCGGAAAGTGACAATTGACTCTGAATAAAGAAAAGTGCGAAGTTTTACACATGAGTACTAAAAGAAATCAGGTAAATTTCGATTATGCAATAAGTCACACAAATCTGAGGGCTGTAAATTCAACTAAATACTTAGGGATTGCAATTACAAATAACCATCAAACAGATAATATTGTGGGTAGAGCAAACCAAAGACTGAGATTCATTGGCAGAACACTTAGAAGGTGCAACAGGTCTACCAAAGAGACTGCTTACACTACACTTGTCCGCCCTATTCTGGAGTACTGCTGTGCGTGTGGGATCCGCATCAGGTGGGACTGATGGATGACATCGAAAAAGTACAAACAATAGCAGCTCGTTTTGTATTATCGCGAAATAGGGGAGATAGTGTCACAGACATGATATGTGAATTGGAGTGGCAAACATTAAAACAAAGGCGTTTTTCGTTGCGACGGGATCTTCTCATGAAATTTCAATCACCAGTTTTCTCCTCCGATTGCGAAAATATTCTGTTGGCGCCCACATACATAGGGAGAAATCATCATAACGATAAAATAAGAGAAATCAGGGCTCGCACGGAAAAGTTTAAGTGCTCGTTTTTCCCGCGTGCCGTTCGAGAATGGAACGGTAGAGAGACAGCATGAAGGTGGTTCATTGTACCATCTCCCAGGCACTTTATTGTGAAGAGCAGAGTAATCACGTAGATGTAGATGTAGAGATCAATGTACAGCCAGATCAAATGATGATAGCAGTTAGATATGATTAATTAATTACATAAATAAATCATTGATAATGTTAAACATCTATACACCTACTGTAACTATTTTCCATACCAAGTGACTATACTGATGAAATTCGAATTTTGCATATGATTTAGCTGACATTCTGTGATATGTATTGCTTATGTTATTATGTGAATACACACGAAAAATATAATCTTGATTGATGACCTGATGTGATATGTTACTGCTAATACTATTATGTGAATACTTACACTTGTTAGACATGTCAGTATTTTTTTAAACTTAGAAACACTCCAACATTATACTATATTGTAGTGTGTGTCAATGTTGTATATGTTTTGCTTTTCATGTGTGACTTGAACTCATCTGCTGTGGGTTGAGGAAATGAACCATTTTGAACACTAGAGCAAGCGTTGCCTGTTCAGTGTATGGTTGTAACCTGATTCTTTATAAAGGTAAATACACACTGACCATCACATCACATGACTTCCCATCAAAACATTTTGCAGTGCATTTCAAATGGCAGTGTCTACACTGGCCATCATGGCATGTCACCACATATCACCATCAAGGTTTCTTGGGAAGAAAGTATTGACAGCTGACATCATCATCTCTTTTTGATCACGTGACCCCAAACTTATTTCCTCCTGAAACACAGCCATGCATATGTCTCTGTATTTCGTTTCATCATTGTTTTTGTGATTGATATCAGTTGTTATTCTATATCCTTGTTGTTTATGATTTTATTACCTACATAAATAAAAATGTAAATATTAATTTGTTCAAAATCATGTCTCTCCAAAAGTTCTTTGAAATTTTGACATAACATTGCATTCTAACACAGGCATGTTTTTAGATCCCTATTTCTTTAATATATGATATATACATATATATAATTATTTGAGAGTTTTGTAACAATGTTTCCCTATTATTAAATTTATAAAAAATTATATATTACATATATTTAAAAAATAGGTGCACAAAAAACACATACATACTCCAGAGCAACGTTTTTTCAAAATTTCAAAGCATTTGGCCAAATAATTTTGGAGATTTGCGATTAGGAACAATTACAGTTTCTATATAATGACAAATGTAGATGTTCATACAATGTAGGCATTCACAACCGGTATTGTCTTCAATTAAAACTTCCAGGCTGATAGGTGGTGGACGATGTATAAAACTCTTCCCTGAAGTTTCATCTCCAACTGCAGGAGACATCTTAGGTGGTTCGCCTCTTTACCTTGGAGGATGTCCCCTGCAGTCAGAGATGAAATGTCAGGCAAGAGTTTTATACATCGTCCACAGCCTATCAGCGCAGAAGTTTTAAGTGAATGTAGATGCACATTTCTTCAGAATCTCAAATCTCTGAAAGTACTTCATGGACTGCTTTGAAATTCTGACACGACAGGTATTTTTATATACCTACTGGAATGTAATCTGGTATATGTGTAATATATATGTAATGAAAGGAAAAAGATTACAAAAACGTAAATCTCCAAAAGTTCTTGACCTGTTGCTTTGATAATTGAATTATAAGAAGGGTATGTTATTTGGTAACTATATTTTAATACATTTAATATATAAATGTAATACATAAATGAAAAACATTTTTACCAAAAATATCAAAATGTACTTTTTTGATTTACTTCAAATTTTTACATGTTACTGCAATAAAAGTTTAGACACATATATATAGACTATATATACATAAAATATTCAACATATGTATAATATATAGGACATGTTCTGAGACATCGAGGGATCACTGATTTAGTACTGGGGGGCAGTGTGGAGGGTAAAAATCGTAGAGGGAGACCAAGAGATGAATACACTAAGCAGATTCAGAAGGATGTAGGCTGCAGTAGGTACTGGGAGATGAAGAAGCTTGCACAGGATAGAGTAGCATGGGGAGCTGCATCAAACCAGTCTCAGGACTGAAGACCACAACACAATGTATAATACATACAATACGGCACGTTTTTAACTAACAGGAAAGTATAATTTACTGCTTATTGGTTTATAATTGGAATACTGCCACAGAATCTGAATTTGCAATAACAATAAACAAGACTAAAGGGAAGAGAAGGTGGACAGAGACGTGGGAGGAAACCGACATAGGAAATGAGAAGGAGGAGATGGACAGAGGGAACAGCAAAAGGAGATGGAGAGAGGTGGGAGGAGAAGATGGACAGAGAAAGGGGAGGAGGTGATGGACTGAGAGAGGGGGAGAGAGAGTGGGCAGGAGGTGACAGAGAGAGAGAGGGGGGGCTGAGGAGGAGATAGAGAGAGGGGGAGGAGGTGACTGCCAGAGAGAGGGGGAACAAGGAGAAGATGTACAAAGAAAGGTGGAGGGACAACCCAGTACAACTAGTTTGTTATCAACTCTCATTTTGATATTTCTTTTGGTAAAATTTATAATTTTATAATCAATATCAAAAGATTAATTGAAGCAGTGAGGCAGCTGTCTGAATTGTATGACAAGAGCATATTAAATAACTCGCCCTCTACTGATTTTATAAAATTGATTTTTATACATACTGGTATCTTATTTAATATTCCACAGTAAAATAAATTGCAATATGGCTGCAACTTGAAGTGTATAAAGTACAGTGAGTAGATTCAGACTGATTAGTAAGTGGAATTTATTTGTAATGTTTCATAAAGAAATGGACTGAAACCTTCAGACACTGCAAAAGTGGCAAAATGCTTTTTTGTGAAATGTACATCAAGTAATGTCTTCTAATTCTTTGTTTAAATGTTTGTTTGTAGGACTTATTTATTGTTAAGAAGCTCTCTAGATTGTGTGTAAAATAGTTTTGCAAGTATCAGTGGTCAACATTTATATGGTTCCACCCCAGTGCATATAAGGCACTTGAACTATTAAGAGTCAGATACAAGATACGTATAAAGAAATCATATAAATCTTCAGGGCGAAGGTATTGAGGGAGATACGAGTATTGCACAAAAATTTTCACTGGACTGGTAACTAAACTTAAACAAACCAATTTTCATGAGATGTGATGGCAGCTCGTAACACTGTGTTCTTTTTAGTAATTATGGGTGCAATGGGTGGAACCACATTGTTTTTTGTGTTGGTCTGCAGTTCTGTCTTCTTTCTCTAACGTATGTTCTATACCTGCAAGCTGCAAACCATTTGAGTCCAATAAATACCATTTTTGTACAGATGTGGACTCCAGCATCCATGTATATAAGCTACTGAAATGTGTACATGCACTTTGCACAGAGAAACAGTTAAGAATCGTCTTGCAAATATCGAAATTCCTGCAAACAAGTAGTTGAGAACAGCCGTGCAAGTTGAAACCACATTACCTGAATTTACTCATTGTGCTGTGATGTGATGGACAACATGAATACACCTCGTCATGACAGTGCCATGATGTGACTGTGTCGTGACAGTCAGCGTGAGTTGGTCTTAAAGGTTGTGGGAGTGGAGTAGTGAGTGTTACCGTCTGACTCAATAAAGGTGTGCTGAGAGTTGTTAGAATTATTTACACTATATATAATAGGAATATATTGGTCCATTGACAGTGACCGGGCCAAATATCTCACGAAATAAGCATCAAACGAAAAAACTACAAAGAACGAAACTCGACTAGCTTGAAGGGGGAAACCAGATGGCGTTATAGTTGCCCCCTAGATGGCGCTGCCATAGGTCAAACGGATGTCAACTGCATTTTTTTAAAAGTAGGAACCTCCATTTTTTATTACATATTCGTGTAGTACGTAAAGAAATATGAATGTTTTAGTTGGACCACTTTTTTTTGCTTTGTGATAGATGGAGCTGTAATAGCCACAAACATATAAGTACATGTTATCACGTAACATTCTGCCAGTGCGGACAGTATTTGCTTCGTGATACATTACCCGTGTTAAAATGGACTGTTTACCAACTGTGGAAAAGGTCGATATCGTGTTGATGTGTGGCTATTGTGGTCAAAATGCCCAACGGGCATGTGCTCTGTATGCTGCTCGGTATCCTGGACGACATCATCCAAGTGTCCGGACCGTTCGCTGGATAGTTACGTTATTTAAGGAAACGGGAAGTGTTCAGCCACATGTGAAACATCAGCCACAACCTGCAACAAATGATGATGCCCAAGTAGGTGTTTTAGTTGCTGTCGTGGCTAATCTACACATCAGTAGCAGACAAATTGCGCGAAAATCGGGAATCTCAAAAACGTCGGTGTTGAGAATGTTACGTCAACACCGATTGCACCCGTACCATATTTTTATGCACAAGGAATTGCATGGCGACGACTTTGAACGTCGTGTACAGTTCTGCCACTGGGCACAAGAGAAATTACGGGACGATTACAGATTTTTTGCACGCGTTCTATTTAGCGGCGAAGCGTCACTCACCAACAGCGGTAACGTAAACCGGTATAATATGCACTATTGGACAACGGAAAGCCCACAATGGCAGCGACAAGTGGAACATCAGCGACCTTGGCGGGTTAATGTATGGTGCAGCGTTATAGGAGGAAGGATAACTGGCCCCCATTTTATCGATGGCAATCTAAATGGTGCAATGTATGCTGATTTCCTGCGTAATGTTCTACCGGTGTTACAAGATTTTTAAAATTTTTATGTAGAGTTTGGTGTTTTCTTACATTTTTTATTGTAAAAAGGTATTTTGTTAGAATTTTACCATATTTGGGGCAGTTAATTACAATTCTGCTGTAGTGTGGGGTGTTTCTTTACACTGGGGAGATTTATTAAATCTAGCAGTGATGCTTCCAATGTAATGGTTGTGTCATCGTGATTCTGGTGCAGCTACAAACGTTCATGCTGTAGTTTCATTTATTTTAAGTTTGTGATCGAAGTGTGTGGAGTTCTATGCAGAAATGCCTTGTAAGGCAAATGTATGTCAAGTTCTGGAAACCCATTTCCTACACTGAACTGTTAATAGCATTGCATGGGGGGTATGCATCTACATCTAATTAAAAACGTTCAGTTGTACAAAAGTGTGATTACGTCTGGATTGCATATATCTTTTTCTAGACCAATAAACACATTTACACCATTAAAGGTGTTCAGTTTTACAGTAGACAGACAAAGATCTGTATGAAGTGTTCTATTTTACAGTAGGCAGTTACACCTTCATTATGTGTATTCTTTCTATAAGCAGAGATGTATTTACATTTAAAGTGTTGTCATGTTGACCAAGCCTGTTCACACTTAACGCCAGACAGTTTGCAACGCCTCAGTGGCCCAATCCGGCCCAGCATTGAATAGTGGTATCGCCAGCTGCAGTCCCAGCACTGCATGGATGCAGCCAGCTAGCAGAAAGAACTTCTATACTGCCCCCCCCCCCCCCCCCCTGCGACACCAGAAGGAAGGCTCTCCCTGGTGTGGTGTTTCTTCAAATAATAAAAATGCAGTTTACAGGTTGACTCTTACACAGTCAACCTATATTTTGTACACAACCACAGGCTCAGTATGTCACTTTCTGACAAAATAGAAAAAACACAGTTGTTCCTATCCTATCCCCACAGTGGTGACAGTTGTTTGCGGACAGCACAAGTGAACTTAAACTTAGAGCAAGTCAGCTCCAAACTTAGGGTGACAATTATTCAAACTGTGAGATTAGAGTGCGAGTTGTTTAAAGCTGTACACTGCACTGTTTTGAAGCTCAAAGCAAATGAACAGCAGTCTCTTAGAAGTGAGGGAAAACCAAGTATTTTTTTAATTTCCTGCCAGGATAAGCTTCCAAAGTTAGAACACACATGAAATCTGACATCCATGAATGTTGGAACCATATTCCCCATTGGGAAGAAACCAAATGGCTATATGAAGTCGCCACCTTGGGTTCTGAGGTCATAGGATTAGGGAAATCTGAAGACAATGCTGCCTGGGTTCGTATCCTAGGGTCTTCCAGCCTGATTTCTGACATCAAAGAGCTGAAGAAATCTGACAATCATACAGACATGCTCTGTATCTCGGGTTAGCTATCTTGGACTCTATACATTACATAAGTAGCCTATTTTCACCAACAGGACAATGCCCCATTTTGGAATTTTGAATTTGTCGCTATTTTACACTTATAACAATTGTATATGAGAGGGTTGGTGGGAGGAGGAGTTGGGGGAAATCTGACAATATTGCATGACGTCACAGAGGAGCAGAAGGGACAGGGGAAAATCTGGCAACAATGTAGTCTGTGCTGAAATTGGTAAAGTGCCATTACTAACGTTTTTGCTTCTGTTTTTGTATAATTTTGTAGTATAAGTTTTCACTACGGATTGTGGTGTACCCTGTATATTAAACAACAACATGCTTTTTCCACTAGGTATTTTTAAAGATCACAGACATTAACTTGTATTGAACAAACATTGGAATAAAGTTTAGAAAGTGGATTTCTGCTACACAGGGAAGTCTATGTAGTACTTATTTTAAAAGAAAAAACAACCCACTCTGTGATAACCGGATTTAAATTTATTTTTGATGTTCTTATCAATAGGTCAGAGACAGTTAGCTTATTTCTGAGGGAGGTGGGAGGATGGGTGGGCGCCAAATTATATGTCGTTTGTGGGCAGAAATGCTCTCAAACTTGTCTTGCTGGTCAACCTAACTTAAGGTACGTATCAATCCAGACGTAAATTTTCTATCTTAATACAATAACTGAGCGCAATTTACTTCATTAAATAACACTTTCACAGTAATATTGGCATTAGTAACAAATTAATTGTTATTGAGTAACTGAATATGAGCTAGAAATAGTCAATCTTCGACATAATTATGGGCTATCGAGCCTCCGATAACGGATTGGAAACAAACGTGTGATCAGTCTGTAATCGGGCGTCATCGTTTGTTGTTGGATCGGGCTTTTGCTTCCATAGTCGGCACCTACATTGTTGCCTTAATGTTTGTCCAATTGTCAGCCGATGTCAGATCGGATGGGATGGGATCAGCTCTGGAGGATTAGGGATCCAATGTCAGAGTAATCTAATGAGAGAGCATTTTGGTAATGCTAGGAAACCTGAAACTGATAGACACTGAAGATGAAGGCAACTATCATGCAAACCTGCTTACAATGTTTCAATAAGTAGTGTCCAACTAAAAATCTAAAGATATGCTGTAGCCTCCATCAATCACCCCTCCAACGAACACCAAGACAAGGTCAGACTAACCACAGCGGGCACAGAGGCATTCTTCCTGCATCCTATACGTGATTGAAACGGGAAGAAGCCTTAACATGTAGAAGAATGCTAAATATCCTCTGCCATGCACTTGTCAGTGTCTGCAGAGTGCGTATGTAGCTGTAGATGTAGACATTGGAGACAGTGTATATTGCAAAGAAAAGTTCTGTTCTTCACATCTAAATGCTCTCTCCGCAGACATTCCACCTCATCGGAAATCTGCAGAATTCAAGTAGATTCTTAGATTGACAGCACTTGCCCCATATATCAGAAGCTCATCTTCAGCGACTTAATAGGTGGAATGGACTGGAATTCACCTCAGGACACTATTCTTTAAGTGTTGGCTATTTGGTTGGACTCTAATACATAAAGGATAAAGGTCTCCTCCAAACCCCTCTCTGCATAACAGCCTTCAACATTTCGTATGCGTATTTCTCCTGCTTATATCCTAATGATATTACACACACTACGTTGTCTCACTCTTTCCTTATGTCTTGGACTGAGCAAACCAGTCTCTAGGTCCACCAACTGACCACTCACCTTCCTACATGTCCCAACCACCTGAGTTCAATTTTTATTGCAGTCATAATTACATCTTCCACTCAGATCCATCCCCTGAACCATTTATTTTCCTCTCTCCCCTAGTGATTCCCATTGTGCATCTGTCTGTTTCTCACTGGGCTACCCATTTTTAATGTTTTTTGCATGGTAAGTCCCTGTCTCAGTGCCATAAACCAAAACTTGTAGTACTCACCAATAGTAAACTTTCAAATTCAGGCCCAGTGCAAGCTTTGTTTTGAAAACTATATAGATTACTAGTAACAATTGAAGCTATTTCTACGATTCTGGGCTGGCCGGAATGGCCGAGCGGTTAAAGGCGCTACAGTCTGGGACCGCACGACTGCTACGGTCGCAGGTTCGAATCCTGCCTCGGGCATGGATGTGTGTGATGTCCTTAGGTTAGTTACGTTTAAGTAGTTCTAAGTTCTAGGGGACTTATGACCACAGCAGTTGAGTCCCATAGTGCTCAGAGCCATTTTCTACGACTCTGTCTTCTGTTTATATCTTTTATATATCCAGTCATAATAGTTAGCACCAGTCATTGACAAAAAAATTCTATCATCAGTTTGGAAAATTCGACAAGTAAATGCCTGGGTCGACTTATCATATAGTGAAATTTGAGCCAAAATAAAGTTTCTTGGGCTCCACAAGACAATACACTAGTTGGCGACATTTTGTGAAATTGTTGCTGTCCAGTCCCCATTATTATCAGCAAAGGATTAAGATTGCCATTTCCATTCACCACACATCACAGATGCTATTTTCGTTGGTAACAGCAATAAAAGCAAAGGCAAGCAAGAAAGTTAACTTGAGCACGATTTAGCCTAGACCTACATCCACATACTGCAAGCCACTGTGCTGGGCATGATTCAGATTCTTTATTAGTCATTCAGCATTTGTACATGTTACAGACTTCATCAGTACATTTGCTTATTAGTATTACAAAAAATATATATTGATATTATTTACATTGTTTATTTGGAATGTCTAAAAATTCTTCTAAAGAATAAAATCGTGTTGCTAACAAGAAGCTGTGCAGTTTTTCCTTAAATGATTTGATTGGCATGTGGCATGCTTGTGACATGATTACACAGTTTGTTACATATTTTTACTGTCATGTAGCTATGACTATTGTTTGTTTTTTCTAGTCTGTTTTATGGTAAGAGCAGAGTAGTGCTCGTTCTTGTATTACAGTCATGTCTTTGATTTGTTAAATTTGGTAGGTTGGTGAGTGTAATTAACACTCTCTATAATATTTAAAAGAATTACAGTTAAAATCTTATACTTAATGAACAAAGGCTTGCAATGTGTTCTGCTATCTGCACTTGCCATTACTCTAATTTCTTTCTTCTGAATTATAAGAATTTCATTTAATGTTTGCCGTTTCCACAGAGTATTAACCCAAATCTTAAAACAGACTGAAAAATAGCAATATGTGTTGTCCTTACATATTCATAGGTGACACATGACATTAGTCTCTTCAGCAAGTACATTACTCTTGATAACGTAACTGTTACTTGTTCTACATGGGTACTCCATGATAGTTTGAAGTCAAATGTAACGCCAAGAAATTTTGCACTTTGTTTTTCTATTTTTGCAGTCTTTGATAGACTGAACCACTCATTCTGTGTCTTATTTTCATTTCATAGTAAACCATTTGCATTGGAGCAGGATGCTGCACTTTCTTTCAAAAAATTAATTTTTTGACAAGGTCTTCAAATACATAGTTTACAGACAAAAAAGTAGTATCATCTGCAGACATATAAATCTTTACATTTGTATTATCTGGTAAGTCATTTATTTGTACCAGGAATAGAAAAGGTCCTAATTTTGATCCCTGTGGCACTCCAGTTGAACCTCAAGCATGTTTGGTAACTGACCTCCTGAACTCACCACCTGCTTTCTTTTGCTGATATAATTAGTTTTAGGCTTTTACCACAAATTCTGTGGTATTCTAGTTTGGAGAGCAAAAGATGGTGGTCAACACAATCAAAGACCTTACTTGGATCTCATAAAGTTACCTATGTGTGAGCATGGTCCTCGAATTCTGATGAAATATCTATAATAGTTCTACAGCTTGCGTACCTGGGTCTTTCTTTCCTGTAACCAAGTTGTGACATACACAAACTTGTTCACTTCTAGGTACCCACACATTTATTTATACATGATGCTTTCCAAGACTTTGCCTGGTACTGGGATTAGTAAATTTGGCCCGTAGTTCTTTGAACCACTGCTTGTTATTCCCTTATGTGCTCCACTTTCAAAGAGAAGGAGAAACGACTTCCATTATGCCTGTGTAGAAAATCAAATCTATATCTTATTTTACCCTAGCGGTTACGCGAAATGAACTTAGGAGGAAACAGGACTGCCCTACAGTTTGCTGATTCTCTAAATTTTCGGGAAAGCGTTTGGTGAACATCGCGCCTTCTTCCCATCAGCGATTCCCATCTAAGCTCTAGGAGCATTTCTGCGGCATCCTCGTACTGATCGAACTTCCCAGCAATAGTTTTGGCAGCGTAGTGGGAATTGATCGCACAAACTTTCTGTACACGATGATGAGGAAAGCAATTTCTAAATGAGGCGCACTGGAATAATCAAGAACATAAAACTCTCGAGTGTTATCAGGTTATTGTTTTATCTACGCTGGTCTGAGAACACCGCAGAACCTGGCGCACTTCCTAAATGAGGGATTCATGTCACTGTAAATAGCGTTGGGCCTGGGTTCATCATCAGACGGCAGCGAACATTTCTCGCTCAAATTTCACTTTTTTGTCTTGAGGATGAGGTTGACTTTATGCATTACAGCTTCTACGTCTGCTTTACTGATATGCGACCTGCTGAAGCGTAATCTAGACGGAAGACATTATGGCGAACACGTGTTCACGTACACTATCAGGAGGTGTTACGGTGAAATAAATCATTCATTCAAAACGTGTGGCTCGTTGCAGTTTTACTTACAGCTGTATTTAGTCATCAAGATAGTTCATTACGAAAAACAGAGAAAATTCAGCAAGCGCTTGATTCTTCGCGTGTTCATTAGCGCGAGAGCGGCGCACAAGCGATCAACAATGCGTAATGGCAGATGCAACAGAGGAGACCTGCGTCACGCGCACTTTCTCCTAAAAATTTTCAGAGCAGCCGTTCTATTACGTGTCAAGTAATATATTTCGTTCTGCCAAACATTTCGTGTTTTACCACTTTGGTCAAATTAGTGTCTCTCATTTTCATTTAGAGGCACATCCGCGAATGGAACAATGAAATGGTGTAATGATACCCTCCGACACAGTCCGCAAGGTGGCTCGTGAAGTAGCGCAGTAGATTATCTCCCTCAGAAAGCCACGACCTAGTTGTCCTCGTGAAACTACTGGTTTCTTAACAAACCACAAGTTTTCATGCATTGCAAGAACTGTTTCCATGGTTGAAAGATTAAGGTACGTACTAGCAGGGAAGAAACAATCCAAAACCTTACATTCCTATTTGTGTAGTGACAACTGCAACAACTACCAAGTGATAGCCCCCATTACATTTGTGCGCTCAATACTGTTTTACACTGAGTGATTGCATCTTATCACCGTATTCATTCAGTCATTCCAAAAGTTGAAACAAAGTCCTAAATTATACAATTGAGTTCTACTTCCATAGGACCGGAAACTGCGCTATCCTTGCACCTTATTCATTCATTATTGCTGCGAGATAATTTTCAACCATTAAGTTTGAGCACATTCAACAACAAAATATTGAGGGCCCTACAACGATGTTAATACGCTAGCCTGTCGAAAATTTACATATAAATGTTTAATACATAAACAAATATAGCAAAAGGGCGAAAATACTCCGACAGAAGACTGCAAACGTTCAATATTGCGAAAATGTCGGATGTTATGAGAAATTGTTAACAGTTAACTAACACTTTGCCTAATGTGGTGTGTAGTTACACTGTCAGACCCCATCCAGATTTGATGTAGAATGTACGAGACATAGTACACTGATCAATACACACACACTCCAAAGCGTCGCTACGAACTCTAAACAAATGATGGCTCTCATTTAACCTGATGCAAATAACTATACTCCAACTACTGCAACCTTTTTGATTTCTTGTGATATCGATAAGGACGTAAACTCATATTAATAATGGGCTATACGACAAATAGATTATGAAGAAATGACAGCGAACGCTGGTTCAACTACCACTTCTCTGCCCGATGTTTCTCCATCACCGGCTGAATTGTTAGTGCAGTAGTAACAGTCGCTATGCACTGAGCCAACTCGCCAGCCAACAGCAACGCCGGAGGAGAGGGGGTAAGAACGCTGGTGCGCATGCGTATCCTTTGGCGCGAGTACGGACGAGGTCCCGCGCGCGCCAGCGCTCGCCGCGCCTCGCCTCCAGAATCAGGGCCTGTGCACGAGGCTAGCGGCCTGCCGGCCCCTCTATTCCCCTCCCGCCACGCGTACCCCTTCCCCTCAGCGGCTGTGGAGGTGGAAGGAGGAGCGGAGGGGAGGTAGGCTGTTATTCTCCGCCGCTTACAACATCGCAGGCCATGCTACACGATGTGAGCGAGAGTCGCTCTAGCGCGAGCTGACACTAGGCAACGTGGCACCGTAAACTGACACTGTATTGTCAATTCCTAGTCAAGTTATGACATAGCGCACATACAATAATCTGCAATATATTCCTCTGACGTGCGGTACTGTTTTAATGTTACTGTAATCCGAGGAAGTACTTTAGAGGAGTTTTTTTGCGTTATTACTACTTTTTAAAAATAAATGTAAAATAGAAATAATGCTGTTAAAGATATCTGAACAGCTGCGGAATATCTTGGACAATTTGTAACCCTTTATAATTATCGTATAGTTTTGACAGAAACAGCTCCCGATTTAATTGAGCTATTGAAAAATAACTACAAATGCAAATATTTTTGAGAGGGTATGGTATCGTGGCAGTAGACTTCAGCTCAATAACTGCGCCAATGTACTGTGGAAATAATGCACCTGTAGTCGTGAATTACGTGGATCTAGCGCACACACACGTCGAGACAGACGATTGTACAACCTTGTATTGCCACACACAGACCATTTGGGCCATGCATAGATAAAGAGTGTCACCAGCTACTGAATTTAATTTTTGTTATTTCTTCTTTTTCTTCATGCGCTGCGTAGTGATTATGTTATTAACTTTCAGTTTTACTTAAGGCGTAAGAGCAAGTGAAACATACAACAGAGAAAAATACGTATTATCAAGAACGTTTACAGCCTGGCAACACAGTTGTATTGTTAAGTTAGTCTCTAAATTAGAAAAAGTATCAAAGTTTATTTGAAGCTTGAAATACATACATTTGTGTGGCTAATTAAGTTGTGGGAACATGTCTTTGAGTATTTCAAGTACTCTCTTCTCTTTGTTGTTTGTGACAGTAAAAGTTTCAAACTTTGATACCAGAAGTTTTTGGAATTTGATTTGAGAAATTCAGATAAGCTAATATCTAACTCACCTAGTGTTCTGGCAAACATCTTCAGAAACGAACGAAGGAGAATGCGATATACAAGTCCTGAAGATGGAAAACATTGTTCTGAAACGTCAACGTCATACGCTACATTTCTGCCCTCAACTTTTATAATGGATAACCTGCGAAGTTAAATTAACGCCACAATACGCAGTTCCCTTTTAATACGTTTTTTAAAAAGTTTTCACATCAGAAAGAAATATTACAGATCGAAGGGCGAACTATCAGAAAGCTGATGACGGGTCTTGGCCGTCAGTAGACAAATGTGCTAATATTCAGTTGTATATTTAAGGATGATACATTCTTTCGCCGCAGAACAAGTTCCAGTAGATACTAATTCGGTACCGCACCGGGTAACATTGCCTCTGCGCCAGGGATCCCAAGGTCAACGTTCTGAGTGAGAATTGTCGATCGCAACTTCACAAGAAAGTAGGCTGCGAGATAAAACGAGTAATGAAGCGAACCATATACAATACAACTTGCATAACTTTTGTTTGTCAAAAGGAATCTTTTGAAAGACCTCCCAAACAATTTACAAACGTTTGCGTTCTCGAGTTTCGTGTACTTGGTAGACAGCAGCCAATGTAGGGGTGACGGGACGGGAGGGGAGGTAGCCGTCCTTCGCTGCGCACCGTAAGGCTGAAAATCGCTTGGCCACCGTCATGATTCTCGTCCTTACGGTCTTGTGCATTAGGACGACAATTGTATGTCTTTGGCAACATTCCCACTCCGAGTGTGATTTTTTTTTTCCTCTGCGGCCTTCGGGACTGTTGACGCCGCCAGATATACGCTGATGAACATAAAGAATATAAGTTCTAGAGGTTATGTTCGGTTTCTAAATATACGAATTGAATTTAATTGTACTTACTTATGTAACTTGTGGTATCGAATACTGCCACAATTTCGGTTTCCCTAGAGTTTCGATAATTTTCTAGTGATATTTCATATTATCTTGTTTTGTCTATGAACATAATAATGCTTTCATTAGACTGTCGCAGATGAGATGTTGCAACTCTCCTCCGTGCCGTACTTGAGGGACCATGGAAATTTAAGCTCTAGCCTCGAGCCGGGGGCCTGGAAATTTGATGTGACGTCACAGGAATGACGATGTAGTCTTTTTGTTATTGCAGCATGGAGCGCTGCCATTGGTTGGTTTCCCTCGATGACCGCCATTTGACGAGAATGACTCACAGGTGGAGAAAAACTGGCGCTGAGAAAATAGGGACCCTGTATGCGAGGCTAGGCGGGGCATTTCCCTTGGCTTTCAAATCGAAGGGGAGAAATGTGTAACGCTCTGAACGCGAACAGAAAGAATGAAGTTTACCAGTCGAAGTGCTGCGTGTGCGCGTTGTCATAATAATGACGAAATGTGAAATTTGTATACAATTTACACACAAGTGATCCTTGTTTTCGTATTCTGTCTGCTCAGTGCTTTCGTCAATTGTTACATGGCTGAAACAACGTGAGAGCTATAATGGCGTTATCCTCGGTTGCCGCCTTATCGAACGCTGGAAATACAAATAAAGGAGGTAAGGGAGAACTGACGTATCGTGCGGAAATGAGTAAAACTGTTGACGTGATTGTTTTTTTTCTTCTTTCACTTACATATGTCACTGTATGTGGAACTGTTGAATTTAAGCAGGTGGTTTTACTTTGTGTTTATAGACGTCTGCCTGTATAGGAATTAATTTTTTTAGAGTTTGCAAGTATGCTACGTACACAGCTCACATGTGTCATTGCTGTCAGATAATGTTATGTGAAATTTCATGTAAAAGTGTAGTTGACCTAATTTGCTTTAGATTGCATGTCAATGTAGAAACAAGAGTGCCTTATATATGTTTGCTGAAGTGTGGCAAATCGTAAGAACCCTTGTACGCCCTGTACATTTTGTTTTAGTCTCTTAATGGCATATGGCTTCACCTTGGTCTCCGTAAAATTAATTTAGCGTTACCACATCGTGCTGTCATAACACGTATTGTAAGACGTCATCAGTTGACAGATACCATAATTACGTCGTTAAAAGATTTTCTACTCGTTACATACGTTAGATGGTATTAAAAATACAAAGTGACGTTTTATCAAGCCCGTACTGTATATTGGCCCTCTTTACTTACATATGTAAATAAATAATCTACTCAGACTGTTTTACGAACTATAAAACATTTCTTCGTGTAAGGCGCAAACCATTTTATTCTTAGCCGTAATTTATAACCTGTCAATCAACTAATGATACTGATACGCACAAACCTATATTTTTGTAAGAAGCCACGTCATGTGTGTACTAAATCCGATATTTTTGTGTCAGGTATTTTTAATCTGTTTTACATTAGTAATATTTTGAAATTAACATCGTTTTAAACTGAATTTTCTGACATCTGGTATTGAGATGCAAAAAATTGTATTTATTAGCTGACACTAAATTTGTTTGGGTTATTTTCTATCTGTACCAGAATTTGTATGTTCGTATGTACAGTAGCTCTTGTCGTGAAGCAGGTTTTTAACACGGGCAAAAAGTAGTTTTCAGTTCCTCTAGGCTACATTTTTTATGCATAGTTGAAGTTGGAAACCATTTTCTTTCCTTCCATAAATTTATGTAGTTTACGTTTACCACTATTGTATCTAAAACTTGCAGGGATAATGTGCAAATTTACAGAGCTTTAGGAATCTTATTGAAAAGCATATCAAACATGTGTTCACGTACATGTATTCTATTAAAAGTCCACCAGGTGTGAAAGTTCAGTTTATATCCTGCAAAGTTAGTACTAAAAGTGAATAATATGTGCCATTTTCTTTTGAGTTCTTGCTCTGAGTTAATGGTACTTACCTACCAATAAAATGGCAAGACTCACAGACTGCTGCATAATCATGAATTCTAGTATGTTTGAGACAATCGTTTCTCAGCACTATAAGATTGCAGGCCATGCTGTCACATTCTTGGAATGTTTTTGCTAGCCACAATAATTTGGTTTTTATGTTCTCTAAATGTACATGCTTACCATTTATTTCTCCTGATGAGTAGTCTGCTTTTCATCTTGGACTCAACAAATGTAGGCTGTGTTTGAAACGTTTTAGATCAGTAGATAGTACTGTTGGTCTAATTGATTCAGTGTCTCAAAATTTATTTATTTATTAACTTTTAACTATAAAGAATGAAAAATTAAAACATGGTAGCCCATATTGTAGGTAACTACTCTTTCTTTGGCAATAATTGTGTTTGTAGATGTTTAATATACCAATGTGGCTCTGAATAAGTTATATTAAGAAATGAACAACAGCTGAGGGGAACTTCATATTCAACTGTGTGATATGGCATTCATTGACTACCAGTATCTTGCCAACTTAACAGTGCTTATTAATATCAGTGCTACTAGTCTTGCGGTCATTTATTATAATGTCCATCACCATATATCTGTACGTATGTTAGGCATACAAGAAGTCATGTCATTGAAAACAAATTTGTTAAAAAAGTGAAGTAGGGCCTACCTACTATTTCCAGTTTTCTGTTTTACAGAAAAATCCGTAAAAAAAATTCATTTTTACTGAAAAATAACTTACAGGAATACCCCGAAGCCAGGCTCTTAAGCTTCTTGCAGTGTGTTTGACTAATCACTGGTGTTGTACAACAGTGACCTATGCATACATCTCAACTCCATTTTTGAAAGCTCATTACTTGAAATTAGAGGAATAAGATGTGTGCTACAGTTTGCACTGTAGCCCAATATGAGATGTGTGTTGTTTCTATGAAGGACATAAAATACTGTTCACATTATTTTTAATGAGATTTGAGCAAAATGTATGACAGCACTTATTTGTGATTCTCCTATGGCACTTGTGAAACTACACCTTAAGGACTTAGGCTTTGCCATTGAAAAGTGTTATTTCTCATGATCATGCAGAACAACACTAGGCCTAGGAATCTTTTGTATAATAGTGTTGGTTTAATTTACTTACTAGTGGAAAATATGTTTCATCCATAATGGCCTGTCTAATACACAAAAGAAAATCATACATTCACTTCTTCAGTGGTCATGCCATATAATTAAGAGGAATTTCATTGTTTTTACACCATGAAATGTGTGTGCACCTGTCATCAGATATGTGTGACATAGTACATGCTCTTGCTGCATGATACCATATTGCACACATATATTTGTCACTGCACATTTGAAAACCACAGTCTTTTGCATATATTATGATACCAGAGATCTAAAAAAAAAAAAAAAAACTGTGATGCATGGTTTGAAACACATGTGGTACTGTATGGCAGCATTACTCTTTGTTCATTGTCCTGCAGGTGTCAAATGACACTACCTTCTAGTCACAACACTGCCAAATACATAATCTAAAACTATGGTAGTGTGACTGAAATAGTAAGTGTACTTGTAAATAAAGATGACTGAAGTAGTAAATCAGTTATTTTTTTGTGTCATTTCTGACAGTTTAATACACATACCATTCTCATTAGTTTAATGCATGTACAATTCTTATTTATCTGTGATTGCTGATGCTATCAAATTGGATAACATACATTCCATCCTGTGCACTATAGGTCTATTCATTGTTATATTTACTAGGGATACTTGCCTCAGTTTGTGGTAGTGATGGGAAAAGAAAAAAATCAATATTGCTATCCTCTTCAGATAAATGTGTCTTCATGATAGCCATGTTGAGCGTATCGGAAGTATTGATGTTTATGTTTGTGAACACACAAGATCATACTTCTCATCTACACTTTCTGAAATTAGCTGTAATGATAAATCGATCTGCATCATAGCCCAAGACCTAAATTAAGTTGAAAGGTGACAGTTTGGTCGTCACTTGCCAAGGACAATACTTTTCATAATGAAAACAAATGCTGTGTGAGAAATTTAGAGAAGCTACATTACATACGAGGCAAATTTTGGTGCTCTTTATGTACATGTAGTCTAATCTATATAATATCAAATATAAAGCCTTTTCTGGATGCATTTGTCTTCAGTGTAGCTTTGTGTGGCAGGAAATCTGGACAGTAAACACTTCTGACGAGAAGAGAATAGAAACTACCAAAATGTGTGCTGTTGAACAATGCTGAAGATTTGATTAGCAGACCTGATTACGAATAAGATGTTCTTAATTGAATTTGGGAAAAAGAAATTACTGTACATCCATCTTTTTAGAGATAGTTGGGGGACTCAGTTGTTTGTTACAGGGTAAAATGCTGAAACTGGTAGCCAAATAAAACAAGTTTGGAAACTAGACAGTTGAAGGCTGTGTAATTTGGCATCCTGAAAAGAAATCTACATCACAATTTGAGTAAAAGAGGGGATTGTTCGATAGAACACTTCCTGAAGCACCAAGGAATTGTGTTTGCTAAAATGGGGTTAAAATTGAAGAGAGAAGCCAAGGCTTCAATACAGGATGTAAGTTCAAGTGGATACAGGTTGCAGTAGTTAAGTGGAGGTGAAGAGGTTTTTACAGGATAGACTAATGAAGAGAGGTACGTCAGACCAATCTTTGGGACTGAACACAACAACAAGAATGTACATGTGTTATACATCAAATGTGAAAAAATGAGGGTTGGGGATGGGGGCAGCTAGTTAGTTAGCTACATGTTCCATGGACCATTGGATCATTTTGCACAATAGATCATAATGAAATGTAATGAGTCATTTTACATTCACATCATGAATCAATTAGTATGTATGGTTACTTTTTTTTTTAATGGAATGGGAGGAATTGTCAAGGAGACACTTTCTCAGTTCATTATCAAATTTTCCTTTGCCATCTGTCAGACATTTTATATCGCTGGTAAGTGATCAGAAATTTTTGTTGCAGCACTGTGCACTCCTTTTGTACTAAAGACAACCTTAATGTGGTGTAATGGATATCATTTTTCTTCTATTATTTTAATTATGTACCTCATAGTTCCTTTTGAACTGTAGTGAATTACTTACAACTAACTTCACGAGGGAATAAATATACTGTGAAGCAGTAGTCAGAATGCCCAACTCCTTAAACTGATGTCTACAAGATGATTGTGGGTGGCCACCACATATTACCCTTAAAACAGCAAGTTTTTGTGCAATGAAGACTTTTTTCCTTAAAAATGAGTTACTTCAGAACATTATTGCATTTGACATTATTGAATGCAAATATTCAAAGTATGTCAGCTTAATGATTTATCTCTCCACAAGATTTGCATGATTCTAAGCACAAATGTGACTGAAATAAGTTGTTTTAGGAGTTCCAAAATGTTTTTTTCCTTCTACACGAACCCCTAAGAAGTCTAAAGTTTCCACCCTATTTATTATTTCTTCACCATGTATTACACTTATCATTGGTGTAGTACCTCTGTATGTGCAGAATTGAATATGTTGTGTCTTTTTAAAATTGAGGGTGAGACCATGTGCAGAAAACCAGCCAATGATGCTTTTAAGAATGTTTATCATTTCTTATGTTTGTGTACATATGCTTGGATTGTTACAATATTGGTGTCATCTACAAAAAGAACTAATTGTGCTTGTTGTATTCTAGATGGAAATCGTTTGCATGTATGAGGAAAAGCAGTGGACCTTCGGGAACCCCATACTTGATTTCTCCCCAGTCAGAATTGTGTCCCTGGACTACATTGCTTGAATTACTAAGTACCGTGCATTCTTTTGGTCGGATATGACATTATCCATTGGTTGGCTATACCATCAAGCCCATAAAATGTAAATTTATCTAGGAGGCACTATATAACTCTTGTTTGAACTTGTTATTTGCAGACAAAGTTAATGTTTTTGGTTGTAATTGAAAGTAGCCTATGATCTCTCTTTATTCACATCAGTAGATTGGGTTTACTATCAGTTTAGGGTGTATTCTGGGTGCTCAGCTGAATTTTTTAATTTAATTTTTATGCATTTTGGGCATAAAAATTGAATTAACAGAAAGCACACCACAAACCAGCAACTAATAATCATAATAGCTACAGGGATTGTCGTTCCACAGCAGAGAAGTATTTATTTGTGAACCTATAGCTTATACATTTATGGTCACTCTATATATTTCATGTATTTTAGAATACTGGTGTGCCCAATTGCTAATGTTGCTTGACATAAGCTATGTCCTATCAGTGTTTGTTTGTATTGTTGGACTGCAATACCGTACCAGACACAAGTGATTCCAGTTCATCCAACATTCCATCCTCAGCTTCAATGCATTTTTTGCCTACCGCCACAGGATACCAATTTCTGCACTGACTTAATATGACCATTTTTATTTCGATAAATCAGAAGAATTGTTACTGCGTTTCTCATGACAAAAGGTGCAAGAACTCTTCTTGACGAACTACCCATGGTAAAGTCACAGTGGGTCTCATATATCATAGCTAATGCTTGTACAGGTATACTAGAAACATTACTTTTCTGCTTACCTTTGTGAGTAATCACTGTATTCATTGAGCCAACTGTGTGCACCCCCAATTTCAGATAAATTTTCATTGTGACTTTGATTTCACCTATTTCAACATTCGTTATATTGCAGCTTCAACATTTCTGAAACCCATTGATTCATTTCATTTTAGGAAGTTTAATTCAGTTGTCAAAGTGTTTTAAGAAGTATGAACTGATGTTTCAGTTTGGTGTCATTGGTAAATTTCCAGGTGCCATACATCTACATGATTAGTCTGCAATTCATACCTACATGCTTGGCAGAGGATTCATAGAGCCAGTGTCCGATTATTTCTCAATGGTTCCAATTTTGAACAGTATGTGGGAAAAATGAACATCTAAATCTTTCTATGTAAGCTCTGATTTGTCTTATTTTATTGTGATGGTTATTTCTCGGTGATAGTTGCCAAAATATTTTCGCTTTCAGTAGTTGGTGATTGAAATTTTGTTAAGAGATCTTGCCGCAATGGAACACGTCTTTGCTTTAATTATTGCCACCCCAAGTTGCATGTCATATTTATGACACTCTCCTCAAACAGTGGAAAATTGAGCATGGAATGTAACAATACAATGAGGAGGATAGTTGCTTCTCACCATATAGCGGAGGTGCTGAGATGCAGAAAGGCACAACAAAGAGACTGTCACGCAATTCAGCCAACAAGGCCTTTATCAAAATAAGACCACACACACACACACACACACACACACACACACACACACACACACACTCACGCCAACACAACTTGCACACACATCACCAGTCTTTGGCAGCTGGAGCCAGACAGACAGCCAGCTAGTTGATGGCTCCAGCTGCCAGAGACTGTGGTCATGTGTGTGAGATGCGTTTGCTTGTGTGTGTGCATACGTGTGTACATTGTCTACTTTTGACATAGGCCTTTTTAGCCCAAAGCAAATTTTGTGGCAGTCTTTTTGTTGTGCCTTTCTGCGACTCAGCATTTCCTCTATATGATGAGTAGCAACTATCCTTTACATTATATTGCTATTTTCTCTCCTGTTTCACAATAATACAAAACGAGCTGCCATCCTTCGAACTTCTATCAGTGCACCTTGGTGATAAATACGATAAGGATCCCATACTGAACAGCAGTACTTAATAAAAGTTTCACTGCATGGTTCTTCTCTCATTTGTGTTACCTAGAACCCCATGTTTGAAAAGTATTGTGAGTGAATGTCACATTGCCTCGTGTTATGCTGCTCTGTGTGTGTAAAAAAACAACCTCTCCACACTCTCCTTTTGCTGTTTACTTTAGCGTACACACTGTAACTCGATTAAGTCTGTACATACCCTGGAATAAGCTATTTTCCATAGCATTTTACATATGTGGCCCATCTTTATTAATAAATGGTATCTTTGCTTTCTTATTTGTTAAAAACTTCAGGTGAGAGTGCTCACATGTTTAAGCTCATTCAGTCATGTTTGTGCCACACACAGTAATTATTTAATTGCTTATTATAGTTCTCTCTGTAATATTTATTCCATTCCTTACAGGTGCAGCTTTATCTCACTGTCAGACAGAAGGGAAATATATTCCACGAATCTTGGGAGCTGTATGACCTCGCCTCCCAGTTTGCCTTTGAGGCATGCATCCTTAAATCCATGCATTTATTGCTCTATGTATGGTGTTCACAATTAATAGAACATTTTACTGTCTTAACAGAGGTTTTTTTTTTTAAATCCTCTGTACGTGTATGATTTATTGTCGCAACCATAGTGGTTCTATAGTTTTAATTTTCATTCAGTTTGACATGCTGCTGTATATCAGTTTTTGGTGGTCTTCTAGAAGAGTTTGGGATACACAGGTTACAAAAAGTTTGAACTCTATTAACTTTTTTGCCATAAATAAGTTAAGTTTTTGTTAATTAGTGAGACTTGTTTCACATGATTAGTGCTTGAGAATATTTATTATAAAAAAGAAAGTGTTAATTTACAGAACTTCAAGTAATTTCAAAATATACAAGGACAGGGGATAATTTCAAAATGTCATTTTTCATTGCTATATTTAAGGGAGAGACAGAGAAGCTGATTTGTTCCAGTCTTATGTCAGATTACAGATGAAGTTAAAATTTTTATTTAAGTGACGTAATTGTTTGTGATCAGTTAAACCAAGTTACAACCCTGAGGTTTTGTCAGCATGATTGATTGATGTTTTGCTTTCAGGTTTTTAGCAGAGTTGATTCCATTTTTTACACACAATATTTTGACAATCAGCCCAGTTGCCCTCTTCAGGTGCTGCGAGCTGCCTTCTTATGCATACTCACTACCTGGACTCCAACCCATTCAGGCATATTTCTTTAGAACTCGAGCAACGATTATGCATAAGAATACAGCTTACTGCGCCGAGATTGTATGACTTGGTTGGTTGTGATAATATGGTATAAAGAAAGTGGAATAAACAATTTGACTGAACACCCGAAAGCACTCAATTAATGTTATGATCCATTTACAGTTCAGATCTTTTCTTGTTTAGTTCACTTTTTCATTTTTAGGCTTTATGATGCCCAGTAAGTTATATGATTTTGCTATTGCAGATTTATCGATAAAATAATTTTTTATTGTTTACAGCAGTATTAAAAATAATTGTACCTCTTTTCTATTAGTACATTTTTGTGGATGATATCTAATTGGTGAAAGTAGCTCAATGTTTCGTACTCCATTTGAAACAAGGGTTCAGAACAACTTCTTTAGGATTTGTGTTTTTAGTGTTAAGATTTAATTTCTGAATGGGTTGTTATTAAAATATGAGTTATTCAAAAGTGGACACAGTGCGAAGTAGTGAAAACAATAGCTGTGCTCTTTATCGTAAAGTAGACACTTCAAGTTGCAGACAGGCACAATTAAAAGACACTCACATATAGCTTTCAGCCATAGCTGTAAAAAAAAAAAAAAAAAAAACCACACACACACACACACACACGACGCCATCTCTACCATCTCTGGCCGGAATCTTCTCCTACATTGTTGATATTCCTACCTGGTGTTTCCATTGTTTGATAACTGTGCTATTGGAATACAAGAACCTGTTTTCAGTTAACCAGACGAGAGAATACAAATATAGTATGGTCAGATACTAAGCTTTTTAAGCTGTTATATTTTGTCTCTGAGCTGTCATGACTTGTGGGGAATAATCTCCCTCAGAGCAAAAAATATCAAACTGTATGTTTATAATGTATGAGTCATTAGAAAACTGTGATCGTACCTCAGCCCAATGCGCACAGTACCCTGCCAGTTTGTTGAATTGTTCTTCGAATTTGCTTTTTATCCCAGCTTCATCCACTTTACTATCATTCACTGCAATGTGTGCATCATAATTCCCACTAACATGAATTGTCTTACCACTGTGTTGCATTCCCTCCCCTGACTAGTATATATTCATTACAAAACAAAGTTGTCCATCTACAGCTATTCTAAACTACTACTGTGTCTTCCTCATTGAGTTAGTGAGTAGCAAAGTATGCAACAGAACAATTGGCTGAAAAGATAAATCGTTCCATCAGTTAGTTGACTAATGCTCCAGTTGAAGCTGCAATAACTGTGTAATTTTGACTTATTTTTCAAATGTTTGTACGAGTGGATTTAATGTTTGCATTTCATTGAAAAAAGTTGTTCATGCAGTCGAATTTTCGTTGGTGGTTGTTCCTCTTACCCTTTTTAGCATCCAATCTCTTCTCATTTTTTTTCAGCTTTCTCTGCACCCTTCCTTTCACACGATGCATGCCCTTCTGTGTGTGTGTTTCATTCATTTATGTTATAACAACATTACATCCTGGAGTACTCAGTAAACTGTCATCCCCTTTTCGTACATGCTCTGTAGCTTCCCAAAGCAACATGCATGATAATTTCAGAAATGAAGTACATAGTTGATATTAATCTCCGTCCCCATCCATCTCTCTCTCTCTCTCTCTCTCTCTCTCTCTCTCTCTCTCTCTCTCTCTCTCGCACACAGACACAGTAAATAATGTTATGATATAAGTGGTGATGTTCCTGTCTAAATTCCGTAACAGGAAACACGTTTCATTATTTTCCTATCTACATTAACTTCAAACAACTGCTTCAGAATATCATTTTCTGTTTGTGGTAGTTCCTGCTTGATGTAGCCATTCTTCTGTTCCTATTTTTTCCAGGTAATTCTAGTTGACAATTTTTTTTTACTGGTGACGATTTTTGCCATTCGTGGTCTAAGGTTTAATCCACCCCATTCATTCATGAACTCGTCATTTTGATTGTACTTTGTTGTTTATTTCCATACTTCCATCTGTTGTTTCCAATTTTGCGGTGCCTTATTTTCCAAGAGTACACCATTTACAATGCTATAAAAAAAGTCTTGGCACAGTTTATACTTTTTCGGTAATGGTGGTTTTCTGTCAGTCCTAATTTATGTTTCTGTGGGCGTGCTCAGCCGTTTCCCTTTTTTTTTGCCCCCCCCCCCCCCCAGTTAATATCCTTACAGGACAGCAGTCACTGCTTGCTTTACTATTCAAATAACTGAATTTATTTAAATGATTTGTAGGTTCACTTTGTAATGCGTGCATGCACCTGTGTGTGTGTGTGTGTGTGTGTGTGCGCGCATAGGTGTGCGCAGGTTTAAATTTGATCGTCCTTTCTATTTTTTCATACAAGGGACCAAGTGACATTTTCAGTTCCTTTTCCTCCAGTATTCTTTCTTCTTCCCACCACATGTCTTTTTACCATCTTCAGACCACTTTGCATCTGTTCCTTTGCTGCTTTTGCCTCAGAATCTGAAATTTAACATTTCCCTCATGAAAATCTGTACTTCACTGCTTCTGCCACCTTCATGTTGTGTATTTCTAATATTTTTTGCTTCTATGGTACAGCTGGTTGATATTTTCTTATCCCATAAGTACAAATAATTGTTTTGTGAACTTGTTGTCATTCATCTAGTATGAACATCCAAAAATAACTAATTTTCTTTCGTTTCTATATCTGACATTACACTATTGTTTCCTAATGACTAGGGTCCTTTGGTTCTGCTTGGACACAATATATTCCTGGTTTGTGTGATTGGTAAATCAGTGCTAGGCGTTCACTTGCATAGAAGCAGTTTCGTTTCTCTACCGTGTCCTAGTGCAGTGTTTCTTTTTTTAATTTCTTCAAATGTGCTTTTTGTTGTAAATAGTTTTTGTTATTACATATGCTGTTTCCTACTTCTTGTGTGTCCTTTCGTTTACAGCAGATTTTTCTAACCTATTTCTGGAATTATGTCTCCTAGATACTTCAACTTTTTGAACTTTTCTATTCTGCCAATGTCTGTTAAAAAAAATTGTAGTACAAATTATCTTTCTTCTTTTTCTATTTTTTCCATTACTGATAAATTTTGTGTTCTCTACTATACTTTCAGATTGTACAGAGAAATAGTCTGCAAATGACATACAGTTTCCTCCAATCCACTGTTTCGTCCCAGTTTTATTAGTGATGGCTTTTCTTTTTTATATTTATCTTTAGTTTGAGAAGATCATCTGCCAAATGTCCCAACTCACAGTTCATTTCTCTTTAAGAATCTTGATGATGTTGGCAAACAAAATACTGTGTCAGGATGACCATTAAAATTATGTCATGTAGTGTCATATTTTGATGTTTCTGTTGTATTTTGTGTTACAAGTTAAATAAGTAGGGTGAATGTGGGCAGCCTTTTCTAACATACATTTTCCTACACACTCTATAACAATACAAATGGTGTGTGGAATGACAGGTGGGGATGACATATATTTTCCCAAAATAATTATTCTGTTGTGTGGTGGTGGGCGATACACACACTCAAATAGCAAGTACTACTTTAGACACTGTATCTCAGTCTCATTCCATAACATATTTTATAACTAGTAAATCACTATTTTCTCCACAACTAAGTTGGTATTTGAAGTGCTCAAATCTTAATTACAAATATTTGGAAATAGTGCTAAATAAAAATTGTGTTGGGATGGATACTGACACACAAAATGCATAAAAATGATTATATGCCTAGACATAATTTTGCTTAAAATTGTGACTTTTTTCCATCATTTAGGTTTTGAAGGAGTTGCAATCAAACAAGAACGTCCAGATGAAGCTGAAATCCGAGAGCTGGCAGCCAAAATGGTGGAAGCAAATAAGGCGAAGATGGCGAGTGTCCGACCGCCCGGTGCCGGCCAACCACCGCCGCCCAACATGGTCCAAACTGGCCAGCCAGGCATCCTCAACTACCTTACGAGGGCACCTCCTGCCCCCATTGCACCATGCCCTGACAAAGAAAGAGACAAGGACAAAAAGACACCCGAGCCGGACAGGAAACCCCCGTTGGATGAGGAGAGTGTGAGAGGAAAATTTGGGTGGGTGACCCTTGGAAAGTGCCACATACCTTACATATTTCGTTACGGTGAGAAGTATTGTGCCGTTCGCATGGTGGAATCAAAACTTTTAAACAAGTACCTGACATATCTCCATTCAGACATTTACAACTGCACGTGTATCCGCAGCTATTATATTACGGACGCAGAGGCGAGGTTACTTAACGAAATAAATGTGAGGCATTGTGAGGGACAGTTTGGCAGAGATCTTTTTACAACCAAAGATCTGGTCGTACGGTTACAAGATGCCGGAGAATTTTATAATTTTCTTGACGTGTGTTACAACAAGCTATTGCTCAGTTCCAGCAACCCTAAAGATAAGTGTGGATTTGTTCGTATCAATGGTGAATCTGTCGTGCCCTACACCGTGCGTGATGGCTTCAAGTACGTACCGCTATTCTATTTCGAAGGTGAAACCGATAACCTAAAACTCAAGGCTGAAAAGCTAGAAGGTTGGGATCTTGCCTACCTTAAATTTTGCTGCAAGGTCCAAGGCATTCGTAATGAGCTGTTTGCTAGTGAGACGTGTTCAGTGATTAGCCTTAATGACATCAAGAGTTATTTTCCTCCCGGAACCGTGTTCGAAGATTACTGGCCTAACAAAGTGGTGGATTCCCAGCTGCTACTAGCGAGCAGCAAGGCCGGAGCTACGGCTACAGGTGCCGGCATGTGGACAAAGCAGCCACCGCCTCCTCCACCGCCTGTCATCCCTCCAGCTGCACCCCCTGCTGTTGCCGCAACCAAGCCGGATGTTCCCATCACCACCCTGCCTCATCGTGCTGCTCCGCCAGTCGGCTTAACTGCTGCAGTCCAGGCCGTGTGTAACGGTTGGACAGGGCTGGTGGGTGGACAACCGACCTACCAGCCTACTGTAGTGCCGCAGCCCGCTGGTGTTGTGCGCATGACACCACCTGTTTCGATGCCAAATGTGAGTTTCAGTGCAGTGACTTCATTACTTTGTACTCTAATCAAGCCAACTGGGTTTTTATTGCTGCCCTTCAAAAGTTATGAGTAATGATTCGTTGAGTTCATACTGTGATTTACATAATATGATGATATTCATTTTGATCAGATTTTTTATCTCACATTCATATGAAGTGCTGTGCCATTCTTTAAATAGAAAGTTTTGTTTGACCGTAATTGGATTCCAGTCTCACTTGAACATACTGATACCAGTTATAATTTGACATCTGACATAATACTTACATGGTGTGTGACATGTTACATGTGCAAACAGATATAGAACGGAATATGGACAATATTTATCTTTCTTATAGTCTGTAGTCTAGGTTGGGTAAAAAAGGGGAATTCTAGTTGATTGGCAAAGCCAACAAATCTCATGTCATGTGGAAAATTTGAATTCTTGGTGGCATGTATTTTATGTACATGATGTGTGGTTAAATTGAAATTATACACCTTTCAGTCTTGACACACTTATAGTGTTTAGAGTTTACTTGCAAAATATGTTTGACACTAAAATATTTCAGACACGAAACTTGAGTTGATTGGCGGCTGTATAATTCAGGCATGTGCAGGTCATATGGCATTATGTGTATTCCATGTCATCAGTGGCAGCCTTTAAATATGTATGATGGGCAGAATCATTTTTCTGCTGATGATTACTAGTTGGGAGTAAAGTAAAAAATAAGATGCTGAAAATAATTTTTATTTCTGGAGTACTGGTGTCAGCAACTGAGGAGAAAATGCTGCTGCACCTATATGGTCTTGATTACTAATCTACAAGAAGGGCACCAAAACTGACCCATTTTTACAATTTAATGTCTCATCAATATTGAAATCCTTAACCATTTGAATCCATAGATTGAATGCACTATATTCCATGAATAATACCAACATACAAAGTGTTTGTAATAATACACTTATTATCTCATAAAAATTAATGCGATTCCAGGAGCTTTAACTGTAGAAAGTGGAATTGTTGTGCTGTTTCACAAACGCTGCTGACATTTTGTAGGTGATTGGGAAGTCACCCATAATCTTACAAAATGGAAAGTTTGTAGAATGTTGTTTATATACAGGAATGGGGAGCACACATTGAATAATGAATTAGGCACTACTTGCCACAACTGCACGCAGAACAGAGACATATTGCATATTTAAAAGGTCATTAGGACAGGTAAGGCTGCAGTGCTTGAACTGAACAAATAGAGGTAAGGCAAAGTATAGTCAAATGAGAGGATCATTATTCTGTGTCCAGTCTATTGGATGTTAACAGTTTTTGCTGGACTTTCCATTGTTTGATTTTGTTTTTACATTGGTAATATCACTCCAGTGCAGACATGCAGCACTTGGATAATACATATCATGTACCAGCAAAAGGGAAAATAATGCTTTACTTTTCAGTAAAGTCATGGTATTTCTCAAACTTAGCAGATGCTTTGCATCTACATCACAAACAGTTGTATTATCTGTGGATGGAATGCATCCCCCCACCCACCCAGTATCATTTGTGTCACTTGCTGTTCCATTCTTGAAATGGAAGACTAGCTATTATTTGTTGATGTTACTCATGTGGTCTGTACATAGTAGTTTGTGGAAATTGGTAATAGTTCCTAGAGTCTTGTCGTAGTCCAGTTCTGAGCAGTGTGGTAAGATCTGGAAGTAGTGTGTGCTAAGATTTCACTGCTTAAATCTTCTTAGGTCTTCTGTCATCAGGTTGCTTAGCAGCGCCTTTCTGACTTCGGCCTTGTCTTCCTCCTGAAAGCAGTACAGGTGTTGCAGCTGCTGCCCCCCCCCCCCTCCCCATGATCTGGTTGATGTATTCTATTCTTGGTCTGCCTCTTGTATTTGTCCCTCCTGCTGTCCCTTCAATGATAGTTTTAATGATACCGTCACGCCTCATCGGACAGCCGACCCATGTGTCCCTGTGTTCAGTTACCTTCAGGTGACAAGGTTTGTGTTGCCCAACTCTGTTGAGCACCTCTTCGTTTGATACCCTGTCTACCCAGGATATCTTGAGCATTCTGTGGTAGGTCCACTTCTTGAGCACTGTTATTTTATGTTTTTCTTCTTCTCAGAGTGTCTGTTTTTCACTTCCATACAGCTGCACACTGCAAACGAACGTCTTTGGGGTTTTCCCCGAGACGTTTGTCTATGCTACTGGAGGTGAAAAGGTTTTTTTTCATTAAAAGCATCTTTTAACTGGTGAATTCACACTGCAGTGTCCTACCTTTACCTTCCTTCTGGGTAGGCAAATGATTTAACAGTTTCCAGTCGCACATTAAGTGAGCATTGGGCAATGAAGTTTTGTCTGCTCACCATTAAGATTTTTGTGTTACCTTTATTAATTTTCATAATGTAGGAAGAGCTGAGGGTTGTTTCCATCTGAGCCAGCATCGCCTCTAAATGTCCTGTATTGTAATTAACACTCCGATACCATCACCATGTCTCTTCTTATAATGAATTTTAATTAGTCCTGTAAGTCATAATTTCCCCTTGCTTCATCTACTGCCTTCTGAATGTATCCATTGATTAAGACAGGAGAGAGTGAACAGTCCTGTCATACACTCTGCTTAATAGTAGCTTCTTCTTGATGTTCTTCACACATTATCACCTCTTCTCTCTACAGTCTCTTTATTGCTCTTCTGTCGTCATACTTTATGCCCATGTCTCTCAGCATCTTAAAAAGTGTGACCAGTGTATCCTATTAAATGCTTTTTCTAAGACTGTGGGGGGGGGGGGGGGCAATTTGTGTGTCTTGACCCTTTTTTAAGTCTTTTCTCATGAATTAGTTGTAAGCAGAGCATTGATTCTTGTGTGCCTACTACACCTCTTCTAAACCCGGACCAGTCACCTGTGGTCATTGCATCTATCCCGCTTTGTATCTGCTTTAGAATGATGCAGGTCAAGATCTTAGAGGCATGTGTTTCCAAACCGAGTGTCCGGTATTGTTCACATCTATTTGCAGATTCTTTCTTTGGTATTGACACTGTGATTTGTTTTTTTAAAGTCTTTTGGGAGTTCCCTGGTTTCATATGTAACTTGTATGGGATGGTACAGTTCTTCATGTAGCTGTTCTCCAGCAGCCTTTATGAGTTGTGCTGGTATCTCGTCAACTCCAACTACTTGAATAGAAAACCATTTTTCACTTTCTTCAAAACCATTTACACATGCACTTTCCATATTTATGTTATGAAACATGGATAAGCCCTGCTTCAGTAAGAAATATTTTGAGAAGTTATGATGTAGAATACTCTGCAAACTATTGGAGGGTCTGCTTAGCATTCTTATATCATTAACCGTGTCTCAGACGTCACTTACAGGTAGTGCACAAGAAGAAATACAACATCTACACCTGTGTGTCATACTATTTAAGATTTCAGCAGAATTTATATTAATTTTGTCTAGACTAACAATATTATGAAAAGGATAGTTGCTACTCATCATATGGCAGAGATGCCGGGTCATGGGTAGGCACAACAAAAAGACTGTCAAAAGCGAGCTTCTGGCCAACAACGCCTTCACCGGAAATAGACCACATGCACATGCACACGCGTGCACGCCCCCACACACAGGACAACAGCCTCTGACTGCTGAGGCCAGTCTGGCCTCGAGACTCTGTGTGGTGTGTGTGTGTGTGTGTGTGTGTGTGTGTGTGTGTGTGTGTGTGTGTGTGTGTGTGTGTGTTTCCGGCGAAGACCATGTCGGCTGAAAGCTCACTTTCTAACAGTCTTTTTGTTGTGCCTGTCTGCGATTCAGTGTCTCCTCTACATGGTGAATAGCAACTATTCTTTTCATAATATTGTCTAGGCTAGGATGTTACAGCTCAAGAGCCTGCCCATGGGCAGCTGGGTGCCTGTGGGCAGTGGGGATGTAACGTATGGGAGCATACTATTCGTGACCAAATGGTTCACATATGCATAGAGAGCATGCACTTGGGTTGTCTGCCAAGTAGCCAGTATAGCTGAAGATTGTGTTACCACCCAACAGCTTTGGTGCAGCACAACCCAAAAATTCATTAAAATTGTATTAACACCAATTTCGATATACAGTAAATACACAATTATGGACATAAACACACATACCATACTTACTATATTTTAAGAGAAAGAAAGAGCGAAAACCATTAAAACATACATACCAACCGGTAAGCTGACACAGAAATCTAACAATAGCAAATATGTCATCAGTACAATCTCTCGAATGGCCAGCGTCGACTTCTCACCAGGAGCTCCTTGAGGTATAACACCATTACCCTTCTGACAATGCCACATATACCTTGTCAGAGATACAGCAACTTTGGCCAGCCTCACACAAAAGTAACACCTCATGTACTTTGCAATTAAACTGAGTATATGTATGAATTTTACTGTGATCAGCACATCATCACCCATTGTGGATTGCACAGACCTACTCACAAACTTTGTTCTCATATCCATGAGTTTAAAAAAAAAAAAAAAAAAAAAAAAACAGAAAATTGAATCGCCAGTCATAAAGTGGAAAATGAATCTATTGCCCATAACTGCCAGCATCAAAATAACTTGCTAACTAAATCTTTGGATATTATTATCACAGATAGCACTCAAGAAGTCCAGTGGATCACTAAACAGCACTCTCAAACAATTTACAGACATAAACATCTCACACTAGAGTGTGCCAGTGCATACTCCAATACACCCTCTGCAAACATGATCCATTTCAAATACACTGTACCATCATGACATGACACAACACACGTATGTCATGAGTTAGGGCAGTTGGTTGGTTGCAGACTGGTGCTGAAAACTTTGCTTGACCCAGGTAGCCTATACTAAATATGCCTGTGCTTGACCCAGGTTGCCTATACTAGGTACACCTGTCAACTTGAAATTGTCCAAATTTTTCTTAAAGATTTTACCAACAAATCTTAGTTTCGTTTTAATAACACATAATTTACAACAGTAAGTTTGAGGTGCAGTTAGTTTTACATTTTAAGATTGTTATACACATGCCAAAATATCATTTCATTATTACATGCAAAGAGTAGCTTCGTGCTTCGCAAGCACTGAGTGTGCAGAATCCCGTGGTCCAGTGGCTTGTGCCCCAGTCTCATCATCTCTCTCTATTCGGTTGTGTGGTAACAGCATTCCATAAATTTAATATGTAGGGACAATTATCCGTGCAGGTTGGTGGTACTTCAAATGTGAACTTATAATTTAACTTCCAATGTCTCTGAAATGTGTATCAGTCACTTCACTTTCACACGCATTTTTCTGAGTATGTATTCAGTTTTAAGCATTTTTTGGTACATACATATGTGAGTCTGCTGTTGAGCATTCTATATAATTTTGTTTTCAGTTCTATTTATAGAAATGATCTTTGTTGTCCAAGCTTGGAGGCTTTGTGTTATATTCACCGTAAGTTCAGAACTATTCCAATCTTCTTGTTACGTCTTCTTCACTGATTCAGTTATTCATTCACATATTCTAAATTCTGTAAATGTTTTGTGAATACTTCAATTCCATACCTGACCAGAATGCATCTTCTATATAAATTTCGGCTCTTCTTCTAGTCTGTTTCGACATTTACTCCTCATATCATGTTCTTTAGTATTGTGACTTTGATTGATTCCATGTCTTCAGGCACCAAGCAGTCAGCACTTGTAACCTGTTTGTAATAACTTCATACAACTTTTATTTTAAAGCATATTTTGATGAATTTCATTGCCCGATTTTCATTTTCACTTTATTCTTACGGATCCACTCTAAACACTTCAATTGAACTTAATACTTAATAATTGTTGCAACATTTTCAATTGAGAAAATGTACTATAATTGTTGTAACTGACTGCTACCACTTCATAGCTAGAGATCACATCCATGATCTGTGCAGTATGCAAATAACTTAAGTAGACATTGAACTGTTGGTGTTTCATGCAATTACTGAGCTGTTTTCTCATGCTCCAGTCTCTCGCCAAGTATAGCACCCATTTTTATTTTCTTTGGGATGATCTGTTCAGCTGGCCGAAGTGGCTGTGCGGTTCTAGGCGCTGCAGCCTGGAACCACGAGGCCGCTACGGTCACAGGTTTGAATCCTGCCTCGGGCATGGATGTGTGTGATGTCCTTAGGTTAGTTAGGTTTAACTAGTTCTAAGTTCTAGGGGACTAATGACCTTAGAAGTTGAGTCCCATAGTGCTCAGAGCCATTTGAACCATTTGATCTGTTCAGAGAAAATAGTGAATACAGACTTTGCTTCCAAGTTCTATAACATACTTTTCTACCTTCTTTACAATGAAACTTTTTGAAGGGTTATTTGTAAGTGCTGTATGTTTACCTTTTCTTTTGTTTGCCATCAGCTTCACATTTACTGCTCTAGCAAGAACTAAAAGACTTGTTTTCAACCTGATGTATCAGTCTGTGCATGACAATGAACCCTGCCTACCTTTACCGAAAAACGCTCATTAAAATAAGGGGGTTGCATTGCGGGTTCCATTGATCATAGATAGTGTCAAAGGTTTTTGGTAGCCCTTGGCTTAGCAACTATTTGTGTGCATATTGGAAGAAAGGGTATCTTGTAGCTATCTTGCAGTACAGGGTCAAAATTTAAACATTAAAACTCTTCCTCCAGTGCAGGCAAATTTAGTACAGTTGGTTATTTTGTGTGACGTGTGTTCTAGGGTGGACCTTAGGCAGCTTATAAAAGTACTATATGTTCATAGGTAGTTCCTGAGAAAACCATAAGAAACACTTTTTTTTTCTTTTTTTTTAGAGATTCTGGGGATTGTCACTTTTAGCATTTGTACTCATGGCAAATTGTCAAAATTTTTACCATATGTTCTTGAGGCGATGATCTGGAGGAAACTTGAAACTTATCAGTATTATCCGCAACCAAGATCCAACCATTTAAAGTTATTGTACTCACACGTGTAATATCCGGTCTGAGATGTAAATGTGGTTTTAACTGATATAATGAGCACTTAACAAGGGTTCTAAGGTCATCCCAAGGGTTTTGAGGACAAAAAAAACTGTACAAACGGCACTTCGTGCTTATAGAAATATTCCCAAAGTGCTGCTGCAGCAACAATAAAGGGACTATAAATGGTCATAACCTGCCTAAAAAGAACTGAAAATTATGCTAAAAAATGTGTAAAACTGGAAAGATTACAAACTCAGTAAAATATTTCTGACATAATTTTTAATCTTTTAAAATACAAATCAAGCTGGGGCATTAGCGATTAATTGCGATCATTGAGCAGAGTATCCTTAGGCCTACATGATTTTGTATTAACTGTATATTACGCATACTTATTTTTTGTTTATATCTATCAAATTGTACAAATGTGTGACATTCCAACATACTGACGAGGGATAGGACCAGCAACTTCGACTGTTAAATCTAAAGCAGCTTAAATCTATTAAAGCTTTATTTTCCCTCACAGTTGCAGTAACAGTCATTTCTTTGGGGTAACTATAGTTGGAGTTACAAACGATGGTAGCTGAGTTTAGTCTCATTCTGTGTATCGAAGTCCAGCATTCTCCAACAGCCAGTGAGTATTCAGCAGTGTTCTGAGCATTCTGCTGTTAAGGTCGTACCCAATGCGAGGATTAATCGTGTTCATTATTTAGTGAATTTTTATTCCATGTGTTGTGAGTTGTAATGGCAGATTGTGGTGGTAAGCAGAAAAGCAAGCGAGAGACGTATTTTGCTGGATATACACTTACCTCAATTACAAAGCACGTGTATGTGTGTACCGCAACTATTGTTTGGAACTGACAACAATGCAATCCCCGCATGTTTCTCGACCTCCGCAAACCATCACCATTCGTGGATGGGATTTTAGTTTCGGACCATCATGTCCATTTTCAAATCTTTGCATTAGACTGAAGTGCAGTTATACAGTTTTCACCAATGTACATGTGAGTGACCAAATATTCATTATTTCTCATCAGTAATTATTGCCCAGATACAAAAAAGTTGAATTCTTTACAGTTGAACACAGCAGAATTTGCTGCACTTGATTGAAAAGTCACAGTGTGTGCTTGTACAAAGTTTATAATTTTGCATGTGTGTAATGATTACTGGTGAAAAATGTGAATATTTGCTTACTCACATGTACAGTGGTGGGAACTGTATGATTATACTTAATGTCTAAGGCCTTGGTTTGAAATGGATGTGATGCTCCAAAATTAGTCACCACAAAGAAATGGCTGTTATTGCAACTGTGATGGATATTGAAGGAAAATGAAGTATACAGGGTGTTCAAAAAAGTGTCGAATGCTTTGAGAGGTGGCAGTACACATCGAAATAGAAAAGTAAGTCCAATAAACCTAGGTCTGGAAATGCATACTTTCTGCGATAAAACATCGTTTACAGGAGGCGTTCAATGCCACACCCATTCATGACAAAGCACCCTTCTGCCCTCTGGCGTAAGGAGCCACGCACCCTTTAAAGTACACTCGCTCGGTTTTTGTTGTCTGCTGGCACGCATTGAAGACACGATCCTGTAGTGTCAACACATCATTGATTGGCATGACGTAAACCAATTCCTTCAAGTGCCCCCCTGTCTGGGGAACGAGCAGGCCAAGTTGTGACCCGCTCGTTCCCCTAATTAGTGCAGTGGTCCTCAAATGTCTGCATCAGATGTCCATGCACATTGCGGCGAAAGTATACTTGGGTGCCATCATTAATAAACCACATTTGTATTTGTTGCTGCAATTGTCCAGCCTCTAGCAAGGTAGGCGATACATTAATGAGAAAGTCTAGATAATGTGCCCCAGTTAATCTCTGAGATAGCATGTATTCCTATTAATCTTTTGCCAAGTACGCCTGCCCATACATTGATTGAGAATCAGTGTTGTTGCCCTCTCTCCTGAATTGCTTGGGTATTTACATCTGCCCATACATGCTGGTTAAGGAAATTCGCACCACCATCTCTTGTGATCCCCGCCCCATCAGTAAATTAAATCTTGGATGTGAACAGTGGATCTGCAGCACACTTTTGCAAAAGCAATTGACAGAACCACCATCTGTCAAAATGATCCTGTGGCCTTAGGGCCTGAATGCGCCGTAGGCCATAGATGATATGGGTGCAGCAATTGTCTGTGAAGTACACCCCCCCCCCCCCCCCCCCCCCAGATAAGAGAGTGAGACATGCCTACAGCTGCTGCTAATCGTTGCACATTGGTCGCACACTGGTGTATCGAACGTAGCACATGTCAGGCATATGGACTGTGCTGAGGCTTTCACTGGCAGTTTTCTGAGGTGCAAGGGTACCTCTTTCAACCAAACACTGGAAGAGTCTACCAAACAGCTTATCCGAGGGTACATTGCACTGTGAGTAGGGCTCATAGACTACGTCCATTTGTTAAACCGTAGCAGAATATCATATCCATCATTTCACTTGTTAGGTAATAGGTTTCCATTGCTAACAAGTGCTGGAAGAGAGAAAATGTAAACGTACCACACCATTTGTACATACAAAAAGCACAACTCGTTAAAAACACTTAAGTGAATCCATGTTTGGAAGAAGGTAAAACACCGTGTTACATACCCAGGGTTGACAGTACTGTACTATAAGACTCACAAACATGACAGAAAGTAACATAGTCTACAATATGACTTGAACCACACAACTGACTGCACACCATGTAATGGTAGGTAGAGTACTGTGAGTAAGGCATCATACTGCCTCTCCGACACATTTGATGGGGTGGCAATGCAAGACTGTACCAATATCAGTAACCAAGCATCGCGCAACACTTCCTGTAAATATGTGTTTATCTCGGAAGTATGTATTTTCGTACCCATGTTTGTTAGACTTATTTTTCTTGTTTCGATGAGTACTGCCAAGTATTTGACACTTTTTAACACCCTGTATAAATGTGCCCAATTATATAAATATAATGTAACTAAATAGATAAAATGATCTACTTACCATGTAGCTGCAGGAGAATACCCACCTAAAGAAAAGTTTTACTTGTGCAAACTTTTGGAGCCAGTGGCTCTTTCTTCTGGCAGAAATGGAAATGCCGTGTGACTAGGGCCTCCCGTTGGGTAGACAGTTTGCCTGGTGCAAGTCTTTCGAGTTGACGCCACTTCGGCGACTTGCGTGTCGATGGGGATGAAATGATGATAAAAGACACACAACACCCAGTCATCATGAGGCAGAGAAAATCCCTGGCCCCGCCGGGAATCAAACCCGGGACCCCGTGCGCGGGAAGCGAGAACGCTACCGCAAGACCACGAGATGCAGACTCTTCTGGCAGAAGGGTTGAAGGGGAAGGAATAGGACTGGAGAGGTTTAGGAAAAGGGATAGAGTTTGGAAAAGTTACCCATAACCCTGGTCAGGGGAGACTCAATGGATGGGATGAGAAGGAAATTATACAAATAAACTGTCAAAACTTTACTGATCTGTAGAGGTCATTTTACACAAGCAGCATACCCTGCTGTAATGGAAAAAAAGGGAACCAATGGAAAAATGCTCCTGTAGGAGCACAAAAATGGCAGATATGTTCGTCTTTGAACTTAAAAAGAATCTTGACAAAAAAATGGGCAGCCAGCTTCCTCAAACCTCATTTCACCTTCCTCACCAAAAATTGTCCCTTTTTTTATGCTGATGGAGAGTAGCAGAGAGACAGTGCTAGTGGAAGCGAAAAAGATGTGGACAAAGACAACAGCAGTGGGAGCCAAAGAGACAGGAGATACTGATGGTCAGTGGTAGGTGCAGTGCAGGGCACATTTTAGACCAAAATTTTAAACACGGGGGTGTAGGAGAAAGTAAGTTGCGCCGCTCAGAATTTTTGAGCTGCCGAGGTATAGTAGAGACAGTGGCATAGGAAAAGTTGCTTTGAGTGTTTGAAGATTTCACAGGAAACATCACAATTTTTGGTGGCTTCTATGACCAACTATCCTATGTTTACTAGGGTTGTAATATAGTACAGGTTACAATTATACAACTAAACAAGCAAGTGTGGAAGACTAGAGAAACAAAGACTTTGTATTGACATTTAATTTTGTATCCACATTTTTTGGGTTTCACCAATTATGAGTGAGAATGTCACCTACTACCTTTCCCTGACCTGTGGCTTTGTGACAAACCAAGCTTGTCACCACACCAAAGATTTATATCACAGACAAATTCATTAATAATTGATAGAAAATAACAAGTAAGTGCAGAAGCATTTTATGCATTCTGACATTAAGGAAGTGAGACAACATATTATGATATAAATACCTTAAAAGAGATAGGGATCAAAAGAACACGAGTCAACACTAGCGGAATACCTAAGCAGACATGAGGAAAAGATAGGAGACTGTGATATCAACCACAGTTGCTCTCAAATTAAGGAACCTGTAAAACAGCGTAACCTCCAAAATTCTAGGCAAATGAGAGAGATCAGGGACGGTGTGATTCAGCTATGTACGCAACCAAAAAATTGAAGACAGAAAACTGGCTAGGAAGATGGGGTTAGAAAATAGTGTGGACCAGGAGTTAAAACAAAGATGTATCAGGATAAGAAAGGAAAAGGCATCTATACTAAGGCAGGAGAAGTGGAAATATTACAACCAGCTAATAGAAGAAGCCAAAGAGGGCTGTATCCATCACAGGACAAGAAGTATGTACCAAAAAGTCAAGAAAGTAACACAGAAATAAAAGAAGAAACATTTGTCAAATGCAACCAGGGAAAGATCTTTACATGAATGACAAGGAAGTAGTCGCCAGTGGGCAGAGTACATCACAGAATTACTGAACTTTGATAACTGCATTGAGTCTGTTCCGTGTGAAATACCAGACACTGTAGACACAAAGAAAAGATGTCTGTTGAAGAAGAAATAAGGCAAATAATTAAAGCCTAAAAACAATAAGGCTGATGACAAAGGCCAAATTTTAGGAGAGCTGATAACAATCGAGGACTGGTACTGGTTGAAATAATTAGGAAACTATTAAAGAATGTTTGAGAATATGAGAACCTATCTGATGACAGAAAAATGGCCAAAATCTGTCCTGTACTAAAACAGAATGACCCCCTGTTATGTGAATATTATATAGTGGTTGCACTCCCTAGTGTAAGCTGCAAAATTCTATCTCGGTGTTTATGGAAGAGAATTATCCTGATAGCAGAAGGAATTATAGGGACTAGCATTGTGGTTTCAGATTCTTGTGGTTTTTGTTCATTTCAATAAATCTTCTGACTGCATACATAAGGACACAATCACCAGTATCATGAAGGAATTTCCACAAAAGTTAATATGTCTAGTACAGCTGTATGTATGGAACTTGAGATAAAGTCAAGGGTTGCACCAGCAAACAGAACATATTTTTTCGTGGACATTCTGTGCAGTAGAGCAGTTTTGAGAGAAGTTTTGACATAAAGTGAGGAGGTTGCAATAAATCTTTAGTAACAGAATTGATGCAGCGGAAAAAAAAGTTGTATTTACAAAAGTGATAAACTGGAGTCCAGTTTACAGTGAAACAGATTTAAATGAAAAATGTAATACATTGTTAAATGAATTCATGTCTCTTTGATGCTATCTTCCGTTAAAAAAAATAGTAACACCCATGTAACCACTGACAGAATTGGCTCACTGCAGGAATAAAACAATGTGGACAACAAAGAGGATGCTATGTAGTTCTCTCAAAACGTGTAATGGCCCAAAGAGACAGCAGCACAACAAACATTACTTTAGCACTCTAAAGTAGGCGCATGAAAACTGGAATTCACATATCAGAAAAGAAAACAAAAACAATTTGGAATGTGAAAAAGAGGGAAAACAGCAGAAAAAGACTAGAAACATGACATAGATAGAAATTAAACAAGAAGATAATATTATAAAGGAACATTAGATGGTTGCGGAAATATTGAACGAACATTTTTCGACAACAGTAGAGAAGGCAGGCTGTAAAGGATCTGTGGATGAAGCAATGGCTCTTCTACAGAAAGCTACCAGTAACAGAACCCCACAGATATCCTTACCATTTGTTACATTAAATGAGATTGAAAGAATAACGAAGTCATTAAAGAATAAAAAGTATGTTGGTGTGGACAGTGTTCCTAGTAACATATTGAAATATTTTTGTAAACATACAAGTCGAGCCTTATGCAATATATTCAGTACATCTCTCCGAGAAGGAATTGTCCCTGATATACTACAATTGGCTGTAGTGATTCTGCTCTTTAAGATAGGTGATAGAAATAAATCACAAAATATCGCCTCTTCTCCCTTTTAATCATCTGTTCAAAAATTCTTGATAAACTTGTGTACAGATTGTCAATCATCTCTACTTCCACAATAAGCAAAATCAAGTTCTGGAAGCCATTACCAAAAAGTGTTACCAGTAGATAATTTTTTGTTTTCTCTCAAAAGGTTGTGATTGTATAAACCATCAAATCCTTTTGAAAAAGGTAGAATATTATGGTTTAGGTGGTACTGTTGGTTCATGACTTCAGTCATACCTAAAGGGACTGAAAGCAGACTGTAATGCTGAAAGGCTTATCCAGAGAGCCAGCCTTATATGAAGAGGGAGGCTTAAATTGTGGTGTGCCACAAGGTTCCTCTGCTGCAGTTTGTTATTTTCATTAATGACATTCCTTTTTGTTCCAATACAAAGAGTAACTTTACCCTTTTTGCAAATGATACCACAGTTCTCGTTGATGAACTGCGTAGCAACAGTCTTGAACAAACTATGAACAAAGTTTTTAGTGAAAATTTAAGTTGGTTGTGTTCCAATGGTCTTTCGCTCAATTCAGATAAAACCCATGATTTGGGGTCCCGTGCACCACAAATAAATCTTGAAGAAATTAACATAAAGTGCAGAGATCAACCTTTTCAAAAAGTTGTTACAAAATTACTGGATGCACAACATTTTTCACCTTTTCAAAAGACTTAGCTCTGCAATATTTGCACTATGCTCTGCAATATTTGCACTATGAATTACTGCTTCTGTGTGTAAAGTAGATGCCATTAAGGCTTCCTAATTTGGCTACATTCATTCATTAATGTTGTATGATATTTTATTCTGTGGGAACCAATGTCTTGGAAAAAAAATTTCACTGTGCAAAAAATGGCTATCAGAATGAGTGGTGCCCATCATACACACTTGCAGTTACTTGTTTCAAAAGGAAGATATCCTTACCAACTTTTTACCTACTGTATATTTGTTCCTTGTTGGCTGTAAACTTTTCTCCATACAAAGACAAGAGTAAACAACATGACGACAACAACACAAGAACCAAAAAGTGTTTGCACATTGAACTGAAGTTCTAACTCTGGTTCAGAAAAGAGCTTTGTACTCCAGCTTTAAGCACTTCCAGTGCGTATCAAATGCCTTCAGAAACAACTGCGAAAATTCAAACAAATTCTGAAAGAGTACCTAATACAGATTGTTTTATTTATTTATTTATTTTTTATGGTCAATTTTTACCGATGATTCCACAGTGTAACACAATATTCAGTTGATTGGGTGCATGTTCTCAGTGTGAGATTTTATTTACATTGTATCTTTTATTTTTTGTGTGTGTTACATCTGAACTATATACAGTTTGACACATTCCCTATCCTTGCAATTCACTCATTATCTGGATCAGCGGAACATGAAATAAATAAATAAATAAATAAATCTTTTAAAAAAAGTAAAGTGATGAATAATACGATAAAATCTATTCTGAAGATGACAGTTCTGATCAAAGCAGGGTAGGAACACTGGAATTTTGTATGTTAACACAAATGCAGGAATAAGATACAGACATTTAGTCAACAGAAGGATGTTGGTCATTTAGTGTTGGTAATCTATAATACTGAACGGCACACCTGCTTTGTATTGCAAGGTTCAAAGTAAAGGTTGCCTATCTGAATAACTTCTAAGGGCAACAAAAATTTGATTTTCATACAATTATTAACTAAATTTAAAATTCTGTCTTAATCTACTCAATAAGAGGTATAGTCCAAGATTTAACACAGTAAGGCAGTTCTTACAGTTAGAAAGTTTGTAAATGTCTTGAGATAGCCTAACCCACAGTGTGTCAATTACCCAGTCTCTGTTCATCCAGTATGTGAGAATGACAACAATTACCGACCTTCAACAAACATTATACATGATTTCAAATCATTACAAACTTTCTCTCACTTTGCTGTTCATGCTGTAAAACTGTTGCACCAAGCATGACATTTTAATTTATTACTTTTTTACTAACTCTGTTGGCATCATATTTTGCAGACATTATCCACATATACCATTGAATGTAAGTGTAAAATTGTAACATTATGTGACACTCAATTCAGGAAATATGACATTATAAACATTAAGGTGTGTGAAAAATTAGCTTTTGCTCAAAACAGAGTGCGAACTACCCGTACTCCACTCAACCAATGTTTGATAATGTTAGCACTTAGCGACTTTAAACAAATTGTGAACATAATTTCAAACTTTTCCTAGACACTTCCTCGCGTACAAGCTTAAAGGTCAAATATTTAACACCGTAACTCATTTAATCAAATTTTGGAAGCTGGACTGAATTCTGTAAAGAATAGGAGGTGGGAAGATTACTGGTTTATTTACATTCAGAGATCATTTCAGCCAGGACTATCTCTACCTACACATTACATAATTTGTGCTGAAGCGGTGTAACATACTGCCAGTACAAAAGTACAATCTTCTCAGTGCTTAAGTGGGATAGTATAAAGCTTATAATTAAAACTTGAAAAATAAAGTTAGATATTTAATTTCTTCTTTGCCTGAAGATACACATGGGCATGATACCTTCGCACGCCACTGGAGAGGGGAAAATAAAACACTTGGTGCAGCCCATCAATAAAGTGATAGGTTTTTGTTTTGACACTTCTAGCATTGTGCGACGGTACTGTGGCGACGGGATTTCATTGCATACCATGACTGCGTATGTGTACCTGCAGGCAAAGAAGGAATTGATTATGTAACTTTATTAGGTGGTGACGAGGGGCACAACAATACAGCCCGTCATGGGCTACTGTTTTGACACGTCCGTCTTTTGACTCTTCCGTTGTGTGATAACGGCTTTTTCTTATACATGTCACTATTGTAGAGAATTTCATATTGTGAAGGACTCTGGTCTATAGTGTGTGTTTGTTTTACCTAAGGATTAATGTGTGCTATTTCACTGTGCTTTGGTTTCACATCCAGCAATTCAGATGTGTGTAACTGCTGGGTGAGGTATGGGATTTGTAAATTTATTTCATCGTAAAAGTAGTTTGTAGTGCCATTTTGTGGTGGACTTTTTTTGCATAAACAGTGTACATTCTTCCTTTTTCCTGTTTCAAAGATTTATTTTTCTGTTTGCGTATGCTGATGTTTGTATATCATTCTCCCCAGTTGCTATGTCTTCAAATATAAACCAAAAATACTATTTAAAAAAAATTCTACATCTAATTACTGTCGGTGCATTACTCCAAATAAGTTGGACAATTGTTATTGATGGGATGTTCCAAACATTTCAAATGTATATGAATACTTGAAGTTTTCTTTAAGCTTCTTGGAGTTACGATGATCAGATTATATTCGGGCTTCAGTTTTCTTCAAGCATGCACCTCAATTTTTAAGTTCCATTGAGCGAAAATCATTTTGGCACATTGCATGCTAACCTAGGTTAACAAATGGCAAGTACTCAAACCAGTTGGGCTCTTAAAACTTTGTAGTGTAGCGAAAAAGAAAATTTCAGTGGCTCTTATAGAAATTGCTGTGTATAACTTACCACGGAATTGATGAAATGTTTGCAGTATAAAACCTCTCTGATATTTAGTATGAACTGCTGTTATCACAATTGCTGAAAGAATATTTTATGTATGTTGCCTAAACCATGGTCTTGTATTGGTTTTTATTATTTGAATTTTTGTTGTTTAGTTGCAGATGAACACATCTACAACTGCCAGTAATAGATCTTACACTCCTGTTCGCCCTAGAATGGCTCCGCAGTATTATCCTCAGGTTAGTAAATGGTGAAAGGGAATGAGAATATAGCATCTAACCAAGCTGCTGGGAGGGGGAAAAAAAAGTTGTTACACACTATCCCATGGTCTTCTCCATCTAAATTACAATACTAAACTTAACTGCATACTGCCAGTAGTAATAGATGACAGAGTAAATTATTTGAAGTGTCACTTGAGCACTAAGTGTATTTGATTTAGTGAAATTTGGTCATTTCAGTTAAGTAATTATTAGACAGAAAACAGTAACAATGAAGCTGCCAGTAATTGTTCTAATTGCTGCAAGATGTTAGCATCGACACACTGAACTCTGTTTTAGTATTGAATTTAATAGGTTCGAAAAATTAAAGAAAACCTTTATACTACTGAGAAGAAAACACAGTTGTTAGGTGGGATACTACAGCGGTAGTAAGCCACCTACAGAGACGACACATCAGGATCATGAGAATCCTCTTTATTAACAGAGCACTATTACAGAGCATCTAATCAGTCACATTGTCCAGTCCAGCTCGCTATGAAGTCCTGTTGCGCTGTCTCAAAAAACTTCCACACCGCTCGTGATAAAGATGTTCAGTTGCTCTAGGACGAATGTCCACTCACTGTGGAGCAATTTTCTTTTAACCAGTTGATTGACAGCAAAAGGAAAATTTTAATACTAAATTAAATGTCCTTCCATTGCATGGATGAAGCTGTGATCCCACATTCCTGAACGCTCTTGTTCATGATTGCAGTTAAGGCCTAGTGTGTGAATTAACACAGTTACTGGGAGCTACCTTTATGACTTCATCGGTACCTTACGGTGGAGAATTGCTATATGCGTTCACAGAGTATTGTATCCTGTTTGTATGAGTCCATACTTCAAAGAAATTTGAATATTTCATGGGTATTATTGCATGTACATGTACAGGGCTATTACAAATGATTGAAGCGATTTCATAAATTCACTGTAGCTCCATTCATTGACATATGGTCACGACACACTACAGATACGTAGAAAAACTCATAAAGGTTTGTTCGGCTGAAGCCGCACTTCAGGTTTCTGCCGCCAGAGCGCTCGAGAGCGCAGTGAGACAAAATGGCGACAGGAGAGGAAAAGCTTATGTCGTGCTTGAAATGCACTCACATCAGTCAGTCATAACAGTGCAACGACACTTCAGGATGAAGTTCAACAAAGATCCACCAACTGCTAACTCCATTTGGCGATGGTATGCGCAGTTTAAAGCTTCTGGATGCCTCTGTAAGGGGAAATCAATGGGTCGGCCTGCAGTGAGCGAAGAAACGGTTGAACGCGTGCGGACAAGTTTCTCGCATAGCCCGCGAAGTCGACGAATAAAGCAACCAGGGAGCTAAACGTACCACAGCCGACGGTTTGGAAAATCTTACGGAAAAGGCTAAAGCAGAAGCCTTACCGTTTCGAACTCATTGATGGGGACATGCTGCGCCGAGTGTGGGAGGAACTTGATTATCGGCTTGATGTCTGCCGAATCACTAAAGGGGCACATATCGAACATTTGTGAATGCCTAAAAAAACTTTTTGAGTTTTTGTATGTGTGTGCAAAGCATTGTGAAAATATCTCAAATAATAAAGTTATTGTAGAGCTGTGAAATCGCTTCAATCATTTGTAATAACCCTGTATTTTTATTGTCTTTGTATAAAACAAAAAAAAAATAGGTTAATTAGTGTTTTGCATGGAATGTGTCTTAAAAGCTGCGAAGACACCGGAATTTCGACAGTTTGTGGCACTTTTATCATTGTTAGAGAAAAAAATATTAAAATTTTGTGCTTATTTTACATCAGATTTGGGATAACTTAACCTTCAGAAAATTGTATGTATTGAAGTGGGATAAGTCCTTTAGAATATGAGTGTTCACCTATGACATTTAGCACAATTTTGATTGGCTAGTAACTTGCACATACAATACTATAAAAAAATTTATAATTCCATAAAATTGACTGTGGCTCTAAAAGTTATCCATTACACATCTACAGCAGTTTTTGATTATTTAACCTGTTATGCCAAATTTCTGATTAGCGGCAAAACGAAAACTTAAATAGTAAACTAAAGGTTCTTCCAGTGCATTGGTTAATTTGTTATTAAAAGGTAGCAGCATGTGTAGTGTAGAACAATAGTATGTAAAGTTTTGTAGTCACAATACCAGAGAAGGAAAGTTGCTACTCACCATATAGCGGAGATGCTGAGTCACGATAGGCACAATAAAAAGATTCACACAATTAAAGCTTTCGACCATTAAGGCCTTTGTCAGCAGTAGACACACACACACACACACACACACACACACACACACACATATAAACGTAACTTGCACACCCATCTGCAGTCTCAGAGAGCTGATACCACCAGCTCTCTGAGACTGCAGATGTGCGTGCAAGTTGCGTTTGTGTGTGTGTGTGTGTGTGTGTGTGTGTGTGTGTGTGTGTGTCTACTGCTGACAAAGGCCTTAATGGCCGAAAGCTTGAATTGTGTGAATCTTTTTATTGTGCCTATCGTGACTCAGCATCTCCGCTATATGGTAACAACTTTCCTTCTCTGGTATTGTTACATTCCATCCTGGATTTTCCATTGTTTAGTTTTGTTGTCAAATTTAAATATGTTTCGCTACTGATATGTTTGCTGTAGAAAACTATTGTACCTTATTTATTTCTGTTATAATATTTTTAAGTGCACTTTGCTGTATTCATTAATCTTCTAATCGCTAACACTTACACATAAAATTAATCAGTCATCTACAAGTACTTTTATGCAGAGTAAATGGACTCTGTGAATGTTAAGTTGTGCACATAGGTATTCTTCCTGCACGTTTATTTCACATCTCAAGACAATACACAGTATTTGAGACTGAAAAATGTGCACTCCAACGACAATTAAGTGAAGGATATTTAACATCCCACCCACCCACAAAGTTGCTCATCTGAACTGATATTCTAAAATCTGATTCAAATTACTTTTTGGTTGACACTTCATGCATTGGAGCTAGTTTCCTCCAACCAGAGCACTAGCACTCAATGTATGGTGGTGGTGGTGGTGGTTAGTGTTTAACGTCCCGTCGACAACGAGGTCATTAGAGACGGAGCGCAGGCTCGGGTTAGGGAAGGATTGGGAAGGAAATCGGCCGTGCCCTTTCAAAGGAACCATCCCGGCATTTGCCTGAAACGATTTAGGGAAATCACGGAAAACCTAAATCAGGATGGCCGGAGACGGGATTGAACCGTCGTCCTCCCGAATGCGAGTCCAGTGTGCTAACCACTGCGCCACCTCGCTCGGTAGACTCAATGTATGAACTACACTGTTGCCAAACTGCCACAGCAAATGGTCAGTTCACTTCCATTGCTTCAGTAGTGCTATATATGAAAAATGCATATTTTGTTCCTGTGTGTGTGTTTGTTTGTTTGTGTGTGTGTGTGTGTGTGTGTGTGTGTGTGTGTGTGTGTGTGTGAGAGAGAGAGAGAGAGAGAGAGAGACTTTCCATACTGTTGCTGTTACAGGTGTCATTGGCCATGTCCCCTACGACGAGCCACCTGGCAGCAGCCCAGCAGCAGCCACCACCACTAGTCAGAGCAACTGTCAGCACTCCTACAATGGGGTGGGTATTTCTTTCAGTTATACTACATACCACTTCTTTATATGCAAGTAACTTATTTTTGCATAGTACCTGGGGCACAAGGCTATAGCCACATGATGGCTACTGCTGGTTAGTTAACTATGGGATCTTTCTTCCATCCCTACTTGTAACATTTCCCAGCTTTACTCTTTTGCAATTTCTTCCCTTTCCAATTTCAGCAAAAGAAAACAGTAACTTCAGATATTAGATCCACCAGTTGGAGGATTTGGTTGCTTACTTTTCTGCAATCAATTCTGTGTATGTTTTTTCTTTACATATAACCATTTTTAATCATTCTAGTTTCTGCTAAGTGATAGCAAGGATAGGCAGAAGATGAACAAGTGTAACTTGTCCAAGCATGAATGTTCTTCGTCTTTCTGTGAAGAGAACATTGAGAGGTTATTGGACAGAAGTGATAGTGCGTGGTCTAGTAATAATGTTTCGAGTAGTGGTGAAAACAGTAATGATGATAACTAATGACAGCGACTCAGAAATATTAAGTGGTGAAAGGGGTGTCAAAGAACAGCTGATGACAACTGACAATAATTGTGGTTCTACAGGATTGTAGTCTGGTAATTGTGTTGTAGATAGAAGTCCATTCCGTTTCACAGTAACTGCAGGTGTACGAAGTTCTTTTGGGGAGCCTCCATATCCTCTTAATATTTTCACTTTATTTTATATGAGACAACTACAAAGACATGACTCTCCAGCATTAAGATAAAAATAATAAGGTGGCCCACCGCAGTTGAAAAATCATAGAAATTTTAGCAGAAACATTTAACAAATTACTAAGTTGTGATTTCCCAGAACTGCTGTACTTCAAGTAAACCCAGATATATCTGTTAAAACACTAACAGGAGATATAAATCCACCTGAAATCCACGAAGTCCGCAAAGCTTTGAAAGAGTTCAAAAACTACAAAGCAAGTGGAGATCATCAAACATTTACGAAGCTTTGGAAATACACTGCAGAACCATTGATCGTATCATTACATCAATGCATAGAGAAGGTATGGACATAGGACAGCTACCAGAACATTGGACTACAGCTATATTCCATCCACTACACAAAAGAAGATACAAAGCAAATCCAGACAACTATAGACAAGGAAAGTTGCCACTCACCATATAGCAGAGATGCTGAGTTGCAGATAGGCTCATGCAAACCCAACTCACACACATGACTGCAGTCTCAGGCAGCTGAAACGACGCAGTTGCCTGAGATTGCAGTCATGTGTGCGAGTTACGTTCATGTGTGTTTGGACACACTCTTGGCCCAGTGGATCAGCCATTTTTAGTGTTTTTTTGAAATGTCACTGGCACATTTCTATTAAAGATTTCTTGAAACAGAAAACATATTATGAAAAAAAAGTCTTTAAGGTTTATTTTAATTATATTGGTTGATGACAGAATTAATAACAACAAACATCAAATGTATGATTTCGGTTTCTCAAAAGATTTTGAAGCATTCTGGCATGCAGAGTGGTACATTGCAGTCTGGACACCATCAGCTGATTTCCTTCCTACCTGCTTGACCACTAGATTTTTTTGTTTTCTCAGAGCAAACTTTACACACACTAGTTGGACGCTCCTTCTCAGTGGCTGATAATTTTTCTGCAAAGTGCCGTCCTAGAAGTATGTTCCTGTGAATTTCACTAGGAACATTGTCTAGTGCCAAATTTGTACCTTTGTGAATCAGTCCTTCACCAATTTGTCGTAGAAAAGTGGAAAAATGGCAGCTCTTTCTTTGAGCAGGAGTCCTGGTTTCCCAGTATAAGGCAAATGCATTTGTTGCAGGCATTATAAGCATGTGGAAGAACAATTTCTTCCACTTCATCTGTTTCCTCCTAAATGCATCATTTGATCACACCTAGTGACCTCCATTTCGTAAATATTACTGTCAAGAATGACATCTGGTTTTGATTTTGCTTTGATACCTTCCTTTGTAAGAACAGACGTGTCAGCTGGGCAATTTGTGCACAGTGGACAGGCATAGCACATCTCTTAGGTCTTTCCACTTCAAACAAAGCAGATGATTCCTCCTCATTGACACAGACTCTTACCTTTTCAGTTTTTTTGTAAACAATGTTGTTTTGTAGGTCTTTCCAGTTAGTCATGCATGTATCTACTGCTTTCGTTTTATGTTGCCACAGAAAATCGAATACTGCTGGTGAACTATAAAATCTGTCCATGTAAACAGTGTGGCCTTTTCCCAGGTGATCCACTAGCAACATCTCAAATAATGGTATTATGGATTTGTCTTGTGTTCCTTTCCCAGCATATACCTCCAATCTAAGAACATAACTAATAACACAATAAACATCTTGATTCCATACTTGTCAGGTTTATTTTTTATGTAAACCTGAAATACCTCTCTTCCACGGAAACCACACATGCCTTCGTCAATAGCGAGGTTTTCTGATGGGTAAAATGATTTTTGTGATTCTAATAAGAAATGATCCATTATTGGCCTGGTTTTATGCGTGGGGTCGTGCTGAGGTTGACTTTTCGGAATGTAAGTTGCATTGTTATTCAAATGCAGCATTGATAATATTGCCTTGAATCTGTTTCTGACCATAACAGAACCAGGGAAGAGGTTGAAATAAAATTGTTGGTAGACCAGTAACCTGCCAGTTTTGGTTTTTTTCACAAGACACTTGGGTATAAATATGCCAAAAAAACAAATACATTTTGTCACCCATGAATTACGAAAACTGTGAAGCTTTACCCTGGAAGTTGCTTTGAGTTGGTCATAAACAGACTTTGGACAGCCATTTGTTTCAGATTTTGTGTGTTTCATTATGGAATCGGGGGGAAACATCAAAAACACACCAACAGGAGTAGAATTCTCATGAACAGCTACCATTACTCCACTTTTCTCTACAAATTGTGGCACAGTAGGCTGATCGTCAGCAAATTTCCGACCTAATTTGGCATCAGTGGGTTTTTTTCGCGAAATTCGTTGCCTCTTGGTTGGAGGTACAGACAGCTGTTGTTGCAGCCAACACCTGTGTTGCAGAGGATGTACTTTGTTCAATAAACACTGGATGCACAGATGCAGCCTCATCAGATTCCTGTGCAAGATAGACAAGATGAACACAAATAAAGTCTCTGCTAACTGAAGCAACTCGAGCAATATAAGTCGTAATAATAATACTGAAGAAAAACTGCACTAGACAGCTCTTTACCTGTATTTGAATCCTCTTCATTCTCTTTACATTCAAATATTTCCCACTCAGAACCAGAATCATCCAATTCTTCTTCTAAGGCTTCTAAAATTTCTTTCTCACTCAGAAAACGCGACATATTTGAAAATAATTAATAATAATAATTTGAAAATAATAATAATAATTAAAAAAATAACAAGAAAGGGGCAAAGAGTAATGAGAACATTTGAAACTCATGGTTACACCAATGCATAATGGCGCAGCGTGTCACAGAAGCTGCTATGCGTGTCTTGCCATTTCTTTTGATGTAGTTCTAAAACCAGAACACATAGGGGAGCAGCAGTCAAGGGACATATAGGCAGGTATTCCGTGCAGCACTACCACAGTAACCGGCCTGCTTCCGGACGGCTAATAGGCTGTGAGTGGCATCCAACAACCACCCAACCTATAATCGGGTGCGGTCATTTCGGAGCAGTTCTGTGGCCCGACCAATGCTCGTGCTTGGTCACTAAAGTGTTAATGGCCGAAAGCTATAATTGTGAGAATCTTTTTGTTGTACTTATCTGAAGCTCCGCATCTCTGCTATATGGTGAGAGGCAACTTTCCTTCTCTAATATTGTCACATTCCTTCCTGGATTTTCCATTGTTTGATTTTGCCAGACAACTGTAGAGGAATTTTCCTTTTGGAGATTACTTATAAAGAAATGTCCAGAAGTCTTTATAATCTTAAAAATTAACCTGAAGTGGAAATAGGCGAATACCAAGGAGGATTTAGAACCCGGAGAAGCTGCCCGGAACAGATAATCACTTTAAAATTGGTAATGGATTGCTACAAACAGACACACAAACTTTTAATAACCTTTGTAGATTTCAGAAAAGCTTACGATTGTATCAAACTTAACTCTAACAAGCACCAAATCTAAAGTTCAGAGGAGAAATATTGTGAGCTATTTGTGTCTAAAACAAGGTTAAGACGGGGAGATAATTCTAGCGCCATTACATTTCCACTGTGCTCTGGAGTACGTGATACAGAATTTTTTGAGAAGAATCCTAAAAACATTAGAATTGGAACCAAGAAATATCAAATAAACTGCAAAATTCCTTGGATTTCGCAGATGACTTTACATTACTAGCTAATAACATTCAAGAAGCTGGAAATAAAATAAGCAGCCTACAAAATATAGCACAAAAGATACGACTCCAGATATCATCTGAAAAGACTGAGGTAATGGAGCAGATCTACTAGTAATCAGCCACATAATAGTAAATAATGAGAAATTAAGATTGGTGAAACAATTTAAATACGTTGTTGTTGTTGTTGTTGTGGTCTTCAGTCCTGAGACTGGTTTGATGCAGCTCTCCATGCTACTCTATCCTGTGCAAGCTTCTTCATCTCCCAGTACCTACTGCAACCTACATCCTTCTGTATCTGCTTAGTGTATTCATCTCTTGGTCTCCCCCTACGATTTTTACCCTCCACGCTGCCCTCCAATACTAAATTGGTGATCCGTTGATGCCTCAGAACATGTCCTACCAACCGATCCCTTCTTCTGGTCAAGTTGTGCCACAAACTCCTCTTCTCCCCAATCCTATTCAGTACCTCCTCATTAGTTATGTGATCTACCCATCTAATCTTCAGCATTCTTCTGTAGCACCACATTTCGAAAGCTTCTATTCTCTTCTTGTCCAAACTATTTACCGTCCATGTTTCACTTCCATACATGGCTACACTCCATACAAATACTTTCAGAAATGACTTCCTGACACTTAAATCTATACTCGATGTTAACAAATTTCTCTTCTTCAGAAACCCTTTCCTTGCCATTGCCAGTCTACATTTTATATCCTCTCTACTTCGACCATCATCAGTTATTTTGCTCCCCAAATAGCAAAACTCCTTTACTACTTTAAGTGTCTAATTTCCTAATCTAATACCCTCAGCATCACCCGACTTAATTCGACTACATTCCATTGTCCTCGTTTTGCTTTTGTTGATGTTCATGTTATACCCTCCTTTCAAGACACTGTCCATTCCGTTCAACTGCTCTTCCAAGTCCTTTGCTGTCTCTGACAGAATTAAAATTTCATTGGCGAACCTCAAAGTTTTTATTTCTTCTCCATGGATTTTGATACCTACTCCGAACTTTCCTTTTGTTTCCTTTATTCCTTGCTCAATATACAGATTGAATAACATCAGGGAGAGGCTACAACCCTGTCTCACTCCCTTCCCAACCACTGCTTCCCTTTCATGCCCCTCGACTCTTACAACTGCCATCTGGTTTCTGTACAAATTGTAAATAGCCTTTCGCTCCGTGTATTTTACCCCTGCCACCTTCAGAATTTGAAAGAGAGTATTCCAGTCAACATTGCCAGAAGCTTTCTCTAAGTCTACAAATGCTAGAAACGTAGGTTTGCCTCTCCTTAATCTTCCTTCTAAGATAAGTCGTAAGGTCAGTATTGCCTCACGTGTTCCAGTATTTCAACGTAATCCAAACTGATCTTCCCCGAGGTCTGCTTCTACCAGTTTTTCCATTCGTCTGTAAAGAATTCGTGTTAGTATTTTGCAGCTGTGACTTATTAAACTGATTGTTCGGTAATTTTCACATCTGTCAACACCTGCTTTCTTTGGGATTGGAATTATTATATTCTTCTTGAAGTCTGAGGGTACTTCGCCTGTCTCATACATCTTGCTCACCAGATGGTAGAGTTTTGTCAGGACTGGCTCTCCCAAGGCCGTCAGTAGTTCTGATGGAATGTTGTCTACTCTGGGGGCCTTGTTTCGGCTCAGGTTTTTCAGTGCTCTGTCAAACTCTTCACGCAGTATTGTATCTCCCATTTCATCTTCATCTACATTCTCTTCCATTTCCATAATATTGTCCTCAAGTACATCGCCCTTGGGTTTCCATCTGAGCTCTTGATATTCATACAAGTGGTTCTCTCTTCTCCGAAGGTCTCTTTGATTTTCCTGTAGGCGGTATCTACCTTACCCCTAGTGAGATAAGCCTGTACATCCTTACATTTGTCCTCTAGCCATCCCTGCTTAGCCATTTTGCACTTCCTGTCGATCTCATTTTTGAGACGTTTGTATTACTTTTTGCCTGCTTCATTTACTGCATTTTTATGTTTTCTCCTTTCATCAATTAAATTCAATATTTCTTCTATTACCCAAAGTTATCTACTACCCCTCGTCTTTTTACCTAATTGATCCTCTGCTGCCTTCACTACTTCATCCGTCAAAGCTACCCATTCTTGTTCTACTGTATTTCTTTCCCTCATTCCTGTCAATTGTTCCCTTATGCCCTCCCTGAAACACTCTACAACCTCTGATTCTTTCAGTTTATCCAGGTCCCATCTCCTTAAATTCCCACCTTTTTGCAGTTTCTTCAGTTTTAATCTACAGGTCATAACCAATAGATTGTGGTCAGAGTCCACATCTGCCCCTGGAAATGTCTTACAATTTAAAACCTGGTTCCTAAATCTTTGTCTTACCATTATATAATCTATCTGAAACCTTTTAGTATCTCCAGGGTTCTTCCATGGATACAACCTTTTTTTTATGATTCTTGAACCAAGCGTTAGCTATGATTAAGTTGTGCTCTGTACAAAATTCTACCAGGCGGCTTCTTCTTTCATTTCTTAGCCCCAATCCATATTCACCTACTACATTTCCTTCTCTCCCTTTTCCTACACTCGAATTCCAGTCACCCATGACTATTAAATTTTCGTCTCCCTTCACTATCTGAATAATTTCTTTTATTCCCTCATACATTTCTTCAATTTCTTCGTCATCTGCTGAGCTAGTTGGCATATAAACGTGTACTACTGTAGTAGGTGTGGGCTTCGTATCTATCTTGGCCACAATAATGCGTTCACTATGCTGTTTGTAGTAGCTTACCCGCATTCCTATTTCTTTAGTAGCTCAGGATTTGCCAAATCTCTGTAAATAGGTTTGATTGCCTCCATTGCTGCAAAAGGAAGAGAATGTTTGTGTAAATTCATGCAGAGTGCCACAAAATTCATCTTGCCTTTATTTACACGAAGTGTTTGGTGGAGGTGGACACTGCAAGCTAACATCCCAAAGATGTTCGGGTTCACATGTGGTTCCTCTTCGTCGAAATGTCTTGGCTCAAACTCAGCTAGGGGTCGAACCGCACGTGTCGCATCACACGCCCTAAATTAGACACTTGTGACCCTTTTGTTAAATTGTCTGGCTGATGGCAAGTTTGCGAAATACAAAGTTAACATAGTGTATAAGAACAGTAATAATAATATCGGGAACTAAATTAGCGACCCATAAAATATGTAGGCCATTCAGTTGCGATTTGGTTAGAATAATGTTTATTCAGAAAGCAAACTGATAGCAAAAGTGGTCGTGTTTAGAGTTACTGTTACACTCGAGTGCATATCCATTTGACACAGTTCGATCATTCACAGTCTCATTGTGAAACACAAGTCCAATACTCCACCTCGATATTTACACGGAAAGTTAGAGTTCACACCAGACGCATGGCTGCTTACCACTCAGAGACTAAGTCCTGTGATACCACACAATGCAAAATTTTCTAAGTCGTTTCACTTCCTAGCTGCTTAAAGACAGACCATCCGCTTTCGCATCTCAATCTGAACTGTTGACTTTATTGTGTCCAGCTGAACTGTACTCTTTGGTGTCTAGACCAGAACTCTCTCTCTGCCTGTCCCTGGCTGCGTTTTCCCGCGTGCTGAACATCTCCGCTCAACTGACTAGGGCAGTTCCATTTCCTGAGGCTGTCCATCTCATTGGCTACAGCTTATTATACATTATTTTACATTTTAACATATTTAAATAATCAAAGCTTGACCTCTTTCACATTCTGAATAAAGTAACAATAATATCCATTACATAATAAATGTTAAATTCTGGTACATAAAACTAAAACAGTTTCCTTCATAACTTTGAATGTCACGGCCAGTAGCCTTGCACCAATGTGCTTTCTGATAAACAAAGAACAAAAGTAACTATTAGGCGCTAACAATACCAGAGAAGGAAAGTTGCTACTCACCATATAGCAGAGATGCTGAGTCGCGAAGGCGCAATAAATAGATTCACACAATTATGCACTAAACTTTACAACAAATATTCTGTTACTTAATGATTCAGTAAGGTGTCTTGCTATCATCGTTCAATGTGTTTTGTGTGGAGGAAATGATGATCCCATGCTTAACTGAAAATACTGATAATTTAAATTTACTATATGTTTTAAACAAATAAAGTTACAGAGTTGATACGTACAACATTCGTCATTTTAGTGATGCGCTTCTATATGAAATGTTGATCGTTAAGATCGCCTAAAGCATTCAGATTTTAGCGTTCAGGTCTTTGTTAAAAAACTTTTGAATTTCACTTTAACAGTAAATCCTAAACTTTTATAGATATGATCAATATTCAAGTTTTATTGGGATCACCATGAAAATTTATGAAGGATGGTAGTTTAAAATTACTGTGGCTCAATTCCCTGAATTACTACAGAATTGAATAGTTTCCATAAATGTTTCTCCTTGTGGCCGAACTTAGGTCCGCCACATTTAACACTGCTACCTCTCCTTGGCCACAAAAGGCTTCTACTGGGTTTCCCTTTGACGTAGGTTCTTCTCTGTCTCACTCACACACTACAGCGCTTAGGCCTCAATAGACGCCTGTGTGTTTCCCACTCTTGTCGTGAATCTGTGCCCTTTGTGGCATGCCGTTCTGGACGACAGGGTTTGTTTCACAATACCTGAAGGCAGACTCTTTCGGCCATGTATTTAAATGGGAGCACAATGCTTGTTAACTCACAACACATAGCATGACATGGGTTTTCATTGGTTGATGTTTGATGAAAGAAAGTGTTCCACACACCTCTTTTCATCTCCTCTAAATTGTCACAGTTATCTCTAATGGCCTTCCCATAATATTCCTGTAATTCATCAATTACTTTGTCCATTAGTCTTCCAGTACATTTTGTTGTCTTGCCGTCAGACAGTTTTGTGTTACCCAGCTTGGTTTTTAGGTTACATAGACATGTTCCCATCCTTTTCTTGATGTGTCTTACCCACTCAAGTTTTTGTATAGGAACATCTTATGGCTTACTGTTTTGTACTGCAGTGAAAGCCTTGCTGTCTCCATCACCTAAGTAATTCACATATCTGGCACCTCTCTCCTTCTGCGAATGCTGGATAATGTTAACTGCTCCTTTTACTGTCATTCCTCCACTTGCCCCCTCATAATTTTTTATACACTGCTGCTTATGAAGTAATCTGTTCTTCTGCATTTCTTGAAGTTACTTTTATGCTTAGTCATTTTGTTTACATATAAAAAGCAATAGAAGTTAGCTTACTACAAAAATAGCTGATAATCACAATACTTTCAATGAAAACTAGTATCAGAAACAAAGGACTGATTTGTTTATTCATAAACTTCTGGGACATAGCAAAAGGCACAAAACAAAGCAATTCACAGCCTTCTAGACTGTGTAGTTCCCAATGTATGACTGCTCAACTGCGGCAGTATATGCGTAGCCACGAAATTTGTCAGTCACATTTCAACATTCAAAATATTATTTGAAGGTCTCACAATTGTCTGATTTTAATGTATCATATACCAAAATGTTCAGGGAAGTCCAAAGTACATTATGGAGTAGAAAAATTTCACAAACAGTGTATTTGTGATGTGAACCGACACTTTTAAAGATTGGCTAAAGCAATGTCCCACAATAGTGGGTAGGGGAGAGGCACTGAGAAAATCGAAACTGTGAAATCTTGCTTGGATAACGTGTTTGTAGCCCACAAATGGTTCAAGGTAGAGTCTTGGTCTGGTAAACAAGTTTAATCTGTCTGGATCTTTTATAACAAATAGTTCTTTACCTGGTCTTAACTTCTTGGACCTGTAAATTATGTCACTTTAAGGTGCATGTTTAATTAATTATGCTGTTGTAATTACTTGCTATCAGTAATCCATTACATCAATAACCTTTGCCGTAGCTCACTGTCGTGTACTGTTTCTTTTAGTTATCCAACGTATGGGAAGGATGATTGGTGAGTCATTGATTTACAAGAAAAATGTTATAGAGGCATGAGACAGCTGGACTTCGTGTTCTGTTTTAGTTGATTTACATCATGGTATTATGCTCTTTCCCATTTTGCCAGTCACTTTGTGAATGCATTTTTTTATAGAAGCTTTCGCATTTATAATAAATCTGATCGTGGGATGTCATTTTTATGCTCTCTCTCTCTCTCTCTCTCTCTCTCTCTCTCTCTCTCTCTCTTTTCCTCTCTCTCTCCCCCCCCCCCCCCTTCAAACTTGACAGTGTTAGCAGACTTTTTGTGCATTTTGTCTGCCTATTATTGTGAATGTGAACTTGAAAATCAATCCAGTTACACTATGTCTTTTTAATCAGTTGACTATACTGTCCTGACTGAATGTACTCTGCTGCGTAAGTGATTTCCATAAAAGTTTTTTAGAAAATTAGTGTCTGATTTTGGTTTGTCTGGGTCTTATTAATCCCACTGAACTCAGTTGGTGTTTTATAGTTATAAACAGAGTAGTTCTGTAGTGCTGCTTGTTAATAGATTTGGAATGATATCCTGTTCATTAACTAAGTATGTACCCTACCCTGAAAAAACAATTGTGAAACCAACCTGAAATATTTGTTGTAAATACATTTTTTTCCAGTTGTCATTGTACAGAATTTGTTGCCTGTCACCAGGAATTGGGAAATGTTATTATAGCCATTTATAAACAAGTATTTGTTTATCATTGTACGTAATTTTTTGGTTTGAGCAATTATCTTTTAATGAAGCGGAGAACAGAAATTTAGTTTTCATTTAAGTTCCAATGGTAAGAATTTTTGTGTAATTATTTATTCGACTTACAAGCCTTTGAGTTGCAAATATAATGCAGCTTATATTGTCAGAAGCTATGCTTCATTAATCATTTTGCATTTTTGCGCCTTGTATTGTGTAAAATGGGTTAGTGTGAAAGTTAGCCACTAGCCCTGGTGCCCCCCCCCCGCCCCAAATATCTCTCTCTCTCTCTCTCTCTCTCTCTCTCTCTCTCTCACACACACACACACACACACACACACACAACTTGATGAAACACACACACACACACACACACACACACACAACTTGATGAAGAGAATTTCCCTCCCCCCCCCCCCCCCCCCCCTACTTCTCTTCCACCAGATCAATTTATGTTCTTTTGTGCATATTTGCCTCAACCATTGCCACAAGTCTACAACCAGGTTGAGATGGAGTGGCAAACCTGGAAGCTGTATTATGTTTCTCTCTTGTTTCCATAAACTGAAGTGTACTGTGTATGTAGAGAAAGGAAATTGTACTTTCCATTTATTTGCTTATTGTGAATAGGGAGCATGTGCTTTTTAAGTGATGGTCTTTCATTTGGTAATATAATTTAAGGAGATGGTTTGATGGACTTAGTGTGTTTATTTCTGGGCTGTGACATTTGAAGTCTGTTAGCTATTGCTGATAGTTTGGCATCTGATATGGCATAGTGAATGCTTTGCTTGCAGTAGAGAGCAAAAAAAGACCTAATTTATAAAAGTATGTGTAATACCAAGCAATAGAGGGAGGTGCTCGTAAGTATGTTAACAAACAAACATTGGGGATCGTTTTTAGCATAACATAAAATCTGTTGAAAACAGAGATTGAGGGAGGTTTTCACCAAGATACGTTGGTACCAAAATGGATTGCAATCTGCTGAAGTTGCGTAGTGGATGAAAAGATCATGTGTTTATTGTTGAGGGTGGGACAGTCTGTTTCACAAAAAAGTAAAAAGATCTCTGCTAAACTGTGAAGTTCTTACAAGCCACTTAAACTGATGGTGGGCTCCTACATGAGATGTCTTAGCAAATAACAGATGTAATTCTTCCTTCATTTAGTGATCATGCCATTGGATAAATCAGCACAAGAAAGGAATGAGACTGAAAATCAAAATAATTCTTTTGAGAAATTTTGGCTGAACTGTTTGTTTTCCGAAAACTTCAGAGGTTTTTTCTAAAATGGTCTTTGCTTGTTTTCTTTTTTTGTCTCTGTTTAAGCTTTCAAAAAATGATACTTTCTGTTGAGAAGCAGAAGCTTCTCAGATTTTAGAAGGTTCTTGACATTACTTTTCTCTTCCCACCCAATTCGATAGTTACAAAATCTTCAGAATATTATTTTATATCTTTGATGGAAACTCATATTCGTGCAACCCATACTTGACAGTGCTACAAATAGAACTGACAACACATTTAGTGTAGAAGTAGAACTGAAAATAACTCCATTTGCACACTACGGGAAGAATATCAGTGCTGTCGAAATACATTACGTTGAAAGATTTTGTTTTCTTTTCTCTGTAGTGCAGAGTGCGGGCACTATAAACTGGCTGTCAGTCGCAAGTGTATAGAAACTAGAATTAAGACCACCAGAGGGGAGAGGAATGTTGTAGGGAAACAAGCCCAACTCCCCTCACAGGGTAGCAGCCAACACCCGGTAAAAAGGGTCGCCAATCCCTTTTGGTGTTGTGAGGTTTGTAATTGAACTCTGTGATGATGGACCAGTGTTAGTCTCTTCACTTATTTCAAAACACAAAAAGAAAAAGAAGAAAAAAGTGCTGCACAACACACAGCATTTGCTAACAGCTGCTGCAAATAATATGCTGAGTTGGCAATATCGTAAATGAAATAGTTCAGGCCTGCCCTCTACCGGTACTCGACACCACCACCATTCAAAACACGCTCTTGCTAAAACTGCCTCATTAAAAAGACGCTAGGTCCCATGACTGGGTACAACATTGCATTGCGTGGCATGTGCTTGCGTTTTATACAGACCATTCAGCGGCCTGCAACCGGAGTGGCACCAGAGCATATGTTGTTGCACTTGTGCAGTTTTATTTGGCAAATGCGTTTTACAGTTTTCCAAATTAGGCTTCAGTGGATGATGTGTTATACCAGTAACTAAACATTGGTTCCATTTTTATTTACAGAAAATAGAGCTATTTCGTACAATATTGGATAAAATAGTTCATCTGGATACAATTCACTGTGAAACAACACCTGTTAGGTAATTTTGCGTTTTCACATTTAGAATTTGCATCTATAGTTGCATTTTTTTTTCTCTATTTATAAATATTCACACTGTAAGGAAACAGAGACAGTCGAAAAAAAGATGCTACTTTGACTTGCCAACATTAGGGGGAGGGTCCCACATTGGCATAGCCACTGCTGGGCCCTCAGGTTTTTCTTGTTGGACAATCATTTGGTGTTACAAGCATTGCAACACAAATTATGTAGCTCAGTAGCCCAGGAAGTGGAGACTCAGTTGTGTGTATCTAGCCCAGTAATTGAAGACTCAGTTGTGTGTCTTTCTTGACTCTCTGTTTAAAGTGAAATGCTGCTGTGTGGCATCCTAAAACTATAGAATTCTTAATGATTAATTTTAGTCAGACTTGGTTTAAACTATAAATTACTTGAATTTTAAGAATATCAAATAATACTGGTAACTAATCGTAGTGTTACACGTGGCTATCTTCAGATTGTTGCCACTAGGCTAATTTGTGTGTCAGCTACTACATTTGCAGTATCGCTATTAGTGCAAGATTTTTCTTTGTGCCTTTCATGTTATCCATCATCCCTTGATAGTACTTTCTCTTTGATGTGAGCAATTACAGTACTACTGTGAATTTCAAAACCAAGAAGCTTGACACTAAACAGAAAAAAGTGCACTAGAAAATAGTTCCAGTAACAAGAATATATACTTATTGTATTGGAAAAAAAGGTACTGCAGAAGAGCAAATTGCCTTGTAACAAATCATTTTTTTCAATATAATAGTGGGAAAAATATATTTTACATAAATCATTTTTTTCTTAATACATCATTGTCTACCTCCTCCTGTGTGTTTTTACTACATTATTCTACTCAAATAATGTCACAGGAAAACACAATTATCTGTATAGCTATTCAATAATTAAGGCATCTAACCAAGTGAAGTTCATAGAAAATAGTAAACATGTTTTTTAACATTGCTATCTGATTATTTTCTGAAGAGTGTGAAGTTTCTTTCACAAACATGTGGAGCTAAACATAGGAAACTGCTAATTTTTTGCAATTTTTTTGTTTTTCTTCGACATGTTTACTCCAAAATTCTTTGGTGGTTGCAGTTTTATACGTTTGCAAGGAAACCTCTTCTTTCAAGTCCATTATCTCTATTTGGAGGAAAGGCTTTGAAAGATGGAACAACCTCGCAACCTCTGCTGCTGGAGAAACTTTAAAAGGCTGTTTTAAGAATTACGACAACTATGTTTCCATGAAGTCTTGGAGTCTTGCTGCTGATTCTGCTGTGGCCTTCTCCACCAGACATCATGGCGCCTAGAATATCAGCAACCAAACTGACAGCCTGCAACCGCGGGTTGCCCGCCTTCGCAGGCACACTGAAGCACTACACAACCGACAGGCAATATTGATGAACGGCCACAGCAACAACCACAACACCACCACCACAGCAAAGACACCAGGGGCCACTACCGGCCCACATAAACATAAGGAAGAGGTCGCTGCAGATCCCGGAACTATTTTCACACATCAACCACGTGATGAAACATAGTTCCGAGGTACTCATCCGCCGAAGCGCTATAAAGGCCGGCGCTCGGCCGCACATCGGGAGTTCATCGACCGCCAGCAGACTTGGGATAGCTGCCGCCCCGGCAGCCCGGCTTGGATCTTCTCGCTGATCTCTGGATTAGGCTGGGTATATCAGAGAAGTCTCCGGCGGAGACTAGTAGGAAATTATTTCAGTTGTTTTCCATCTTATTCTTCTATGTAGTTGTGATTCGAAGATGGATCACTGTTTTATGTTGGTGTTATACTTGGAGAATTTGTTTTGGTTAATTGAACAGTCCAATAAATTGTTTCGGACTTTGATCGTTAGTTTCTTCTGCTTACGCAGACATATCAGATTCCTTCCTAAGATCTTACGTAAAATTTGAAAATACTGCAGCATCCATGTCATAGTTATCTTGATATTCAAGAATTTTTGGAAAGTGAATAAATTCTTGACTTTCAGTTCTTTTTCAAAGATATCCAGCTTGCGACAGAGAAAACACACATTTTGCATCATATCACACATTAATTTCCCATTTCCTTGCAGCTCGATATTGAACACATTTAAATGTTTCAGCATGTCTTCCAGGAAAGCCACAGGTAAAATATTGCATTCGTTTGCTTGGAACTCCAGATACTTCGTTGCTGGTTGTGTATCCACAAAGTTGTCTACAAAGGAGGTTACTTCTTTTGTTTACCAAAAACGTTAATCACTTGTTGTGCTGCATAGAGTTAGAACGTGACAAATTACACTCGGGTAGAAATTCTTTGAGCTGTCTATGCTGAATAGTAGAAAGAGACCTCATAAAGCTGGTCAACTTGATCAAACAGTCCATTACTTCTTTCAGAGTGGCACTAAGTTTTCCACAGAATGCTGCCTGGTGAATTATGCACTGATAAAATAGTAGTGCAGCATTATTATCCTCAATTTTCTTTACTGGTCTCTTTTTTTTTTTTGCCAATCATCGCTGGGCCCCTGTCAGTTGAGACATGTAATTTTATAGTAAGTAATGCTTCATCTTGTCACGAAGTTGTCAAAAGTCTTGAATGAATCTTCTTTGTGAGTCTAGTCTTAAACAGCAATATTGCTAGCAATTCTTTCTTAAACACTATACTTTCTATATCAAAAAAACGGCACAAAAGTAGACATTTGTTCCTCATTAAAAATGCCACATGATTCATCAAGTGCTATGGCGTGGCAAGGCATCTTCTGCAGAAGTTCGAGCATACTGCTTTTACTGTTAGAATCTAACATTTCTGCTCTTCTTATATTTCTTTTTGCCATCAGTGAATACCTTGAACTTTTTCTCTTCAAAAAGTGCCACAGTCACTTGCAACCTCCTGTCTCTCTCTCTCTCTCTCTCTCTCTCTCTCTCTCTCTCTCTCTCTCTCTCTCTGTGTGTGTGTGTGTGTGTGTGTGTGGGGGGGGGGGGTGTCTGAGCCTGAAAATGGCTTCTGATGTCCATCAAGCGCCCAACAAACGCACAATACTTTTTCGGCAGATTTTGCTTGCACTCACATAGAGCGATTTTGTAAGGCCGTGATTCTTTTTAAGACAGTAGATATGTGTAGAGATTTTTTTGACAAGCTTTATTATCAAGAGGAAATTTTTATGGAACTGTTGATAAAATGTTTGGTACTGTCACTTGATGTTTGGTCGTGTCACTTTAAATTGGCACATTTAACACAAGCGACAGTTTTGTTGCATGTGAAGGAAACTGGAACAGCTCGAGGCCTGTCACACAGCGTTTAAAAGAAAAGGGAAAGAAATGTTCAGTCTACTCACTTAAAATCTTCCTATTTTCACTAGCATCTTTACGAAATTTAAGATCCATACTGACGCAAAAAAGGTTAGGAGCTTCTTATTACTATAAGAGAAATTAATAACAGCTCCGTATGAGGTTTGCAGCAACTATTGATGAAGTAATGATAAAATTGGTCTGCTGTATTTAGATTCATTCTTTACAAAGCTACTGCTCGCTGTCCATCAAAAGGCACTTGCCAATGCAGTGCAGAGGAGCCGCTTCAATGTCGCAGGTCGCCGCTGCTGTGTACACCTTCCTGACACACAAACTTGTCATTCCACGTCAAAGTTTCATAAAGTGGCATTAAGCTTTCATTCGAGTTATGAACACAAAAATTGTGTTAAAATGAATATGCCTGCTCTGATTAAGAGGCTTCATAGGTTGCCAGAGATTGATTTAATTTCCTTTTTCGTTAAATAAAATTCTTATGTTGCCCTTGGGTGTGCAGAGCTCTTGTGTGGATCAACACAGCATGATTGGCTAGCCAGCCAGCTTGCTCCCCTGCACCCTCGCTCTCCAGAGCACTTTCTCCTACACTACACAGTACAGCAAATAGGTTTTCAGTCTACCTACGAACCATTAAGAACTCTTAATCAGTCACACAGTTACTTGTAAAATACTGTTAAAAGTGGCGAGGGTGGCACTCAAACGTATTGTTATCTACAGAAAAATATTTTTTAAATTATTTTCTTCAGTATACTTTCAAAATATTTTTTGCGGTCAAGTTTTTTACTTCCCGCAGACCGGACATGGACCTCGGTTTGCTAGTTTCTGATTGGTGGTGTAGGGTATAAAATTAGTGGAAAAGAGCTTTTACGGGAATAGCAACAGTAAGGTGTTGCTTTGTTATTAATTTTGTGCATAATTCTTTTCATAGCTGTTATTTTCTCTGCGACTGTGGTATATATTCCGAAATAAAATCCGGTCATTGATAGCAAAGTGTGAAAATTTATTTAGCTTTGCCAGTTTCACTGGATTAAGCTGTTAGCTTCAGAAGTCTACACGATTTGGGGTATTATAAATCATTAGAACTTAGGTCCATTTCATATAGACTTCTGAAGATGACAGCTAAATCTGTTGAAACCAGTAAAGTGAAATAAATTTCCTAGTTGTGCAACTGACTATTGAATTTTAATCTAAAATAATTCAGAACATTAAAAGTATCATTTCATAAAATTTCAAATATGTCAGTAGGAGTTTAATCCAAATGAGGCTTCAAGGAAACAATGTTTCATATAGGGCAAGAGGTTTCCACTAATAACTCTGGGTTTTGTTTCATAGAGTAGAATTTTTGGTACCCATCCCAGTTGCTATCTTCCTTGAGGTATTTTAAGAATATGTAGAAATATGCCAAATTGGCTCTCAACTAAAACTTAATTTATGAGCATTTGCAAAGATTTTGATGTAGCTTTAGAAAGTGACTGAGGGAGATTTCATCTGATGAGTGTCTCATAAGCATGCTTTAATTTCCGTTTGCAAATATTTATGCCTCAAATTTCAGAAAAAGCTGTTTTACAATAATTTTGAAAAAGGGTCCTACTTTATCGATTTTTTTTTTCAATGAATTATTAATCATTGCAGTCTTACAGTTTTAATATATACATAATAAATATTTGCATCAATTAGTTATGGCCAGTTTTGAGCTTGATTTCGTGCAATATATGTTAATGACATGAATTCAACCACTTGAAAACAGCATAAAAGGCTGAAACCTGGGTTGTAATTAAATAAACAACAATGCAGTCAAATGGTGATTTAAAAATTAGTTTTTAATTAACAGGTGTTAACAAAGTAGTGCGGTGCATGTTGGAGTAGTTTTGAAAGATTGGTAATTAATTGCTAAGAGCACGAAATTCAGGCTGTATTTAAAAAACAAATTTGCTGGCGCAATGGTTTGGTGGTGGGTAAAACAGTATCTTTTTATCATAGTTTTAACTAATGTGTATATGATGTGTATTCCTACACCGTGAAGGAGCCGACGCCAGAACGGTGTTATTTCCGGCAGGGCGACAGCTGCCACCTACACGTCTTCGGCGAATCTGGGCCTGCCTAACATGCATCTGATGGGGCTCACTGACCCTTCGCAGCACCAGATGTTGCCTCCTGCCGCATCTCCTCTGTGCTCGCCACACTACACCGTGGCCCCCCAGCCGCAGCCCCAGCAAGTGCGGATCCAGCCCAAGGTGTCGTCGGCTCCCGCACAAGTAGTTCCGACACCCGTCTCTGCTTCCACTGCGAAGTACCCGCCGCCGCCTCTGGTGCCGGTGAATGGGACACCAGGTCCACCGCGTTATCCTACAAACTTGTACGGTGTAGCGACGACAGGTGCCGACGTCATTGATTTATCCTCGCCTCCCCAGTCACCGAGGAGGAGTGCTCAAGTGGGTGCTACAGTGAGTGCAAATAGGACTACACCGCAACACGCTCCTGCAGTTACAACTGCTGCAGTTACTCCTGCCAGCGTGCGAGATTTATCAGATCCGAATGGCACTGCACGGAAGCTTATCCAGGTGCCTGATACGAACTCATCAGGATCGCAGTCACCGTACAAGGTAAACATCCGTTCTTTTATTCTTGTGATGATTATTCTAATTGAGAACATATTACTGACATAGATATTCTTAGTGTATAAGCAAGTTTTAAATGCAAATTGTCTTTGTTTTTCATATTTTCTCTGCAGCTCTTCTACCTTCACTACATAGATTATGTTTCAAGAATTGTTGCACAGCATATTGTTAAGTTTTCTAGACAGTATTTTGAAACTATTCTTAATATGTTTTGTTTGGCCTGGTTTAATAACCTGATACAGTAAGTCCTTAGTCTGTTGGGAGCCCTTAAAGATCGTGTTGGACTGTACTTTTATTGGATTTGGCTTGCGTTCATCTCTGAATTACTTATGACGATATTACCTACACTACACATTTCTTTAACCACATCTTGTACAATGCATGATCGAGGAGAAATTATTCATCATTTTATCTCCTCAAACTAAGTGTTTCGTTACAGTGATGTAGAGTTTTATGTTGTCATTCAAAGACTAAATAGAATCTGTTATTATTAACAAAATTATGAAATGAATAGATTGCTAATCACCGTAAAGATGACATGTTGAGTTGCTTGTCGTGGACTTTTCATTGTTTGATTTTATTGTTATTACAATAAAGTCCATTGCTAAGAATCATCAGGTGAGTCTTATGAGTAATTTTTGGATCCAGGTCCTCGTGTTGCCCCAATTCTGTATTTATTTTCTACTTCAGTCATCATCAGTTACTTGGTGCCTAAATAGCAAAACTCATCTATTGTTTTTAATATCTCATTTCGCACTCTAATTGATTTAATCTGTACCATGTCCCTTCGTCCAGAGGCACTGATTCTGCTGGACTAATTTTCCTTCCATTCCTCATAAAAATCATCAGAGGAGCATCAGGTTGATATTTAGGCCCCCTCAGAGCTTGTTGACAAATTCAGAAGTGTGAAATGTCTTGTACACTGTCACATCTCTATTTACAATTTTGAAGGCCAGCCAATGGTGCTGATACACATCACACTTCACCCATTACCGTGTGCAACAGCACCAGTATGGAAGATACTGAATGAGAACTTACAACCGAGAAAAATGAAAGGACCCTTAAGGAGTAATGTTTGGGCAGTTCCTTTGACAACTTCATTATTTATTCTCATAGAGCCTGATGTCAAATCAAGACTCTTAATCAACTTGAAAACAATAGCATGATAATATGTGGGTCAACAAAGCCTGTAGTTTGTTTACGTTTGATGATCATCTTATTACCACATATTAATTATTTATTTTTAAGTGCTAGAGTATCATCAGTAGTAGGCTACAACCCTCTCACACTCCTTTCTCAATTGCCACGTCCTTTTTCCTTTGACACAAAAATTTTCTCTCAGTACTTGCAAGGATTTTTCCTTCGTGGGAAGGCTATAACAGGATGCACTAAGTCTCTTGATGCCAGTTGAGGAGCTACAGGACCCAGTTGTAGTGGCTTCTGGTCATAGAACGTGACAAGGACCGGTAGACTGGTGTGTTTGACACCAAGCTTCTCCATATCGTATCCTACAATACTGTCTGTGGAGGGTGATACAGTGTTCAGTTGTTACCAATGAGCCAGCCAGGGCATGTAGACAGGGTTTACATTTTATGTATACAAATGCTATAAATGCGCCTAAGTAAATATGAAGGAAACCTAGGAAACTGATGTCAACCATAACTGGTATCAAATTAAGGAAACTGTAAATAGGGTGGCCTATGAAATTCCAGACGAATGAAAGACGTCAGATAAGATGTGTTCAGTTGTGTGTGCCAGTAAAAGATTGAAAAGAGAAGGCTGGCTAGGAAGAGGTGTCTAGAATATAGGGTAGATAGGGAGTTAGTTAGACATAAAACATCCAAAGTAAGTCTATTAACAAAGTTTCAAGAACTGGCTTTAAATTATGATTCTAGGAAAGTAGTGCAATCCCCTGTGCGTCGCTCACATTAGGCTGGTGAGGATAAGATTAGTGTGGTAACCAAAACCAACTGTGGGAACGCCTTGGGCTGTGGATTGGAGCCGCCAGGCGGGGAAACCACCGGCAGTGGAGCACGCACCACCGGGTAAACACAAGGACGAGTCGGACGACAGACCAACGACAACTGACAACAACCGACTATGACCGACACAGCAAGGAGGCTTGTAGAAACCTCAACACCAAACACCAACAGTAAATCCACTCGGAACCAGAGCCAGGCAAATGTCAACAACGAGCAACGGCCAGAATGCAGTACCCCCGAGATAGAGACGCAATCCAGAGCGAGTACCAGACTAACTGGACTAGGGCAGAGAGGGTCCCTATATACGAAACCAGAGGGAGCGGCTATTGGCCGCGGTCTGCACGTGGTGTAACGATGGCGCCCTCGCTGCGCGAGAGCCGCTGCACGGAAGTGCCGCCGCGGACGCGGAGCCCTCTATGGACTGGCCACGTCCATTTGTTCTGGCGCGTGTTTGACTTCCGCGGCAGGAGGTACTAGAATTAGAATAACTGCTACACGCAAAGAGGCATTGAAACAATCATTCCGTCCGCACTCCATATGTGAATGGAGCAGGAAGAAACCCTAATAGCTGGTACTGTGGGATGTACTTTCCACCATGCACTTGACTGTGGTTTGCAGGGTATGGATGTAAATCTATATCAGAATAAGGAAGGACGGGGCAACTACACTAAGGCAGGAGGAACAGAAATATTAAGGGACTAATAGAAGAAGCCAAAGGGAATGTACCGAAAGTGAAGGAAGTATCAGAAATAAAACAAGCATTTATTAATGACACAGGGGAAGACAGTCACAAATAACACTGAAGTAAAAAGACAGTGATGGGTAGAGTACTTCAAAGAATTGTTAAACTGTGATGGCCCCATTGAATCGCTTTCATGTGACGTACAGGACACTGTAGACAACAAAGTAGAGACCCCCAATGAAGAAGAAACGCAACAAGTAATAGAAAACCTAAAACACCACAAGGCTTTCGGAAAAGATGAAATTGCAGGAGAGCCAATAAAGAACGGAAAACTGGTACGTGTTAAAATAGTTCCAAAGCTGCTAATGAATATTTAGGAGTATGAGAGCCTGCTTGATGACTGGAAAATGGCTGTAATCTGCCCTGTAATAAAAAAAAAGCAACCACCCCCTGGTAAGTGATAATTATATAGGGGTTGTAATCCTTAATGTAAGCTGCAAAATTGTGTGTCTCTGTATACTAAAGAGAATGTAAGCTGCAAAATTATGTGTCTCTGTATACTAAAGAGAATGTTGCCAATTGCAGAAAGAAATGTAGGGGCTATCAGTGTAGTATCAGGAGGAAGAGATCAGCTTCTTACACTCGTACAGATAACTGAGTAAGATTGGAAACAACATTCTTATTCGTATAGTTTTTTTTATAGACTTATAAAATACTTCTGACAGCATACATCATCAGTGTCTTGAAACAGTTTGTTTCCACAGAACATAATATGTCTAGCACAATTGTGTTCAGAGGGAGCCTATGGCAGAGTGAAAAGATGGAAACCCGTCTGGAATAAGACTGGGAAATAACACAATAAATCGGCTTGCATGTATAAAAGAGGTTGTTCTAGTAACTGATAGCTAAGTAGACTTAAGTTATGACAAGTTCTTACAGGTATATTGTAAGGAAGGCAGGGTTACCAATTAATGAGGAGAAAACAGAGTACAAGGCCTTCGGCAGGATACTCAATGATGGTCCCCATTGACAGTTGATGATGTCACTTTTAAAAGAATAGGCACATTTAAATGTAAGGGAAACACTTTCAATAAGCAGAATGCAGTGGAAATTGAGATCGAGGTAATGGCTGCATCAGCAAATAAAACATATTTTTGCTTATGGGACAGTGTGAGCGTTATAGCAGTTTCGAGAAGTTTTACAATTAGACTATACCACAGTGTAATTTTCCCAAGAGCTCTGTATTATTGTGAAACATTTTCATTAAAGAAAGCAGGTGAACAAAAACTGCTCGCCTTCGAGAGAATGATATTAAGGTGAATATTTGGTCCCAAGAGGGCACCCAGTCACAGAAATGGAGATTGTTAAAAAAAATCAGGGACTGGCAGACTTGCACTCAAAAACTAATAGTGGCCAAAGGATGAAGAAAATATTGCTGTGGGCTGGACACCTAAATAAGATGGAAGAGGAAAAGACTATTGTGAGTAGCATTCTCAGCATCTGTGGAGGGCAGAAGTGGCCATGGACAAGATCGAAGGATGACATCAACAAGGATATTTTGACGATGGGCCTGAGAGATGGAAAATCGACCATGAAAGCCAGATAGAAGAATAAATGTAGATTTGCCTTTCTTCAGTCGATATTTCTAAGATAAGTTGTAGTCACAGTATTTCCTTGCACTTCCCCGCATTTCTCTGAAACCCAAACTGTTCTCAACAGGAATGATAAATAGTTCATTAAATTTCTTTAAGTATCAGAACCACCATTTTCAGCTAGATATCTAGAAGTGCTATTTGGCTCAATCCCCCATAAGTTCTGTATGCACAGGAAGCCTATGTTTACACCAGTGGCGGATACATATGGGGTGCACCCCCCACCCCCCTTCCGTACAGGTCCACCCGCGTTGCCCCCGCCAGTCAGCCTGGACGCAATTCGTTCGTTTCTTTCGTCAATCGACTCGACTGAATCGAGCTATCGAGTAGTTGTACTTTCCTATGTAGCATGCGCATTCGCGTCATCACATCTTATATGTTTCTGTCTGGCATCTGGCACATAGATAGCTAACAAATACCTTTGAGAAAAGTCACAGCTATTCTAGTGGTCTCGATACGTTATTCTGTCCGGCATTTGTTCAAGAAAAATCGCGAATATTCTACTGTTTTCTTGTGCAGAGAACCTCCAATAGGTAGTATTATAAATACAGAATATTTGCCGAATAGGAAGCTAGTTTACATTCAGAAGCAGAAATATTAAAGACTGAAGAATGAATAAGTAAAAAGTCCTAGTTGTAGCAAGTGCAAGTGTGAAGATCAGTCAAGAGTGAGAGTGATCAGTTGATTGTGAAGTATTAATAATTGTAATTGATAGTAATTTCTCAGTTAAAAATATTGTTATGAGACTCGTAACATATATCCCCAGTAATAGTGACTTTCGAGAAGATTCCTAAAAATGCATTGTTACTATATAGGCCCTCTTTCTTAAACTTTGCATGTGACTTGATTATTTTTTATTGTGGTAAAATTAAAGGTAGCTCAAGATATCTTTAGTGCCCCCCTCCTCGAGGTATTTCTCTCTCCGCCAGTGGTTTACACTGGCCCTTCTTGAGTTATTCCTTTATTGCAAGAATCAGCTATTGAAGGAGATTATTCTCCAGCGATCCATCTGGAAATTTATCTTATTGTTGGGACTTGTTACGGAAGAAGCAGCTTAAGTATCTTCTTTTTCCCCTGTTATTGGGAGTCAAAATTTTATTAATTTTAAAATTGCATGGTAGTTAGTCTTCTGGTTATTGATCATTTTCTTGCTGATTTCATGGCAAGTAAATCTTTCAGGTACCAATAAACACTCCTGTTAATCTGCTATGTCAATTCTACCTTTTATCTTTTTAGTTCTAGCGAAGCAAACTGGTTACGTGTCCAGGGTGGTAGTAGCAACGTGTTTTTGCCCGAGAAGCAGGATGGGGAAGTAGTAACAGCATTCATTAAAATACTTTTACAAAGTGGAACACAGTCACATTCCGCATGTCCGTTATGTGCCTCCATGAGTGAAGTGCCCACTTGAAACATGTACAGAAACAATAAAACAGTTCATCTCTCATTGGATGCTCTCAATTCTTTGCTGGCAGCATCCGTAAAACTGTCTTCCCCAGTGATGTTGCTATTTTCCATGGCCGCATCTGTTTAGTCGACCGCTTTTCAGCAACAGATGATAATGCCAACCCTTTGTTCAAATCTATGCCGACTGATTTTATTATGTTTTCAGTGTCTTCATCTGTCAAAGTTTCTCTCCACCAGTGGTCATGACACAAATTTTTGGAATGATACACAGTCTTTCTAGTTGTCTAATATCATACCAGTAAAAGCTAATATCAGCAATCTGACCGTGTTGTCTAGTGATGTTATGGTGTTAAAGTGTTTTGATTTGTTTGATAAAATTTTGTAATTAAAAAAAAAATCATTTTGGAAGTATGTTGTGATAACATATTTATCAGCGCTATCAGTGAAATATTAGTTGTCTGCATTTTACTTATTGTAGTTTGGGACAGATACTGGAACCCTGTTCCACTTGACATTGCATCCCCCCCACCGTAATTTGCACACAGTTGACGTGCTTACTTGACTTTCGCTGTTCAACATTTGCTTGTGCCTTCCATCACATTCTCTATGGGAACTATCACACCTTTCTTGTTCTAATTGTCTGTAAAGTTAGTGAAATTAACAGCATGCTGCCGAAGCTTCCTGTGAAGGTATCTTTTGTGTTTGCTTTTTTTTTTTATAATTTTTCGTGCTTGCACTATGAGGTGACAATGTGCACAGCTTTGAACTGGAGTGTATGTAATCACATGACCAGGTTAGTTCCCATTATGGCCAGGTAACCAGTTCACTGAGACGAGCGAGTCATGGCGGCTGAGGTGCTTGCTGTTTATTACATCCTGAGAGTCATGTACGAAAGCGAATAGAGTGGTACTGCTAAACTTTTTTATCGTTTTGAATCTGGTGGCTGTATAAGTAATAATTATTACAAGGAGACAGTATAATTTATTGTTTTACGTCTGCGTGAAATTCTATTGCATCGATTGGCAAATTTACACGTGTTATTACTCAGAAAGGTGATTTGGTGATCTGGCTGTAGCAGGAACTAACTGGTGAGAGGTACAGTTGTGTTCCAGTTCAAAATAGCGCACTTTTTTCTCTCACAGTATGAGTGTGAAAAGTGATCACAAACTACAGTGAAAAATACCTGTGCGACAAGCAACAACAATATGCTGGTAACATTGTCAATGTTACTGACAGTGAGAATGAGAAAGGTGTTATAATGCCAACAAAGAAGGCAGTGGGAGGTGCAAGCAAATGTTTCTGGGTAAAAGTTACGTCAGTCAGTTGTGTGCAAATTGAAGGACAGGGGACCCTATGACTATTGATTGTATTATATTCTCAGTTTACTTATCTATCAGAATACCTCTTCTCCAGCATTAATCACAAACATTGACGTGATACATTTTCTTTCAAGTCTTAACAACAGTGAAAGCGTACATACAAGATTGAACATGAACTGACCGCATGGTCTAGTGGTTGGTGTTTTTTGCTAGCAATGCCGAGGCCCAGGGTTCTGCTCCCAATGGCTACTTCAATTTTTTTGTGGTGGAAAGGTCTGGAAGTAAATCCACTCTGCCTTGTGAGGCCAACTTAAAGGCTGCTTGAATATAAAAGCAGCAAAATTAAACAATTGAAAGTCGTGGATGGAATAACGTCAATATCATGAAAAGGATAGATTGCTGCTCACCATATAAAAAGAGACATTGAGTCACAGACAGGCATAACAGAAATACTGCTGTACATGTAAGCTTTCAGCCAAAAGGTCTTCTAATGAAGTAAACACACACACACAGCAATAGCGCAGTGCTGTCATCTGAGATAACATTTTTTGAAATTGCATGAAGCGATTAAAAGTTTTTGGTGCATAGGGTCATTGTGAAAATGTTTATTCACTGAGAGATATTAACTTCCACAGTTTTTTACCGTGTCATTGGATGCATCTATTTTTTTCTGAGATTGCAGTTGTATTCAGATTTGCGTTGATATTTGATGTGGGTTATTGTTGAATCAAATATCAACGCAAATTTGAGTTATTGTTGAATCCCCCCCACCAAGAACCATGGACCTTGCCATTGGTGGGGAGGCTTGCGTGCCTCACCGATACAGATAGCCGTACCGTAGGTGCAACCACAACGGAGGGGTATCTGTTGAGTGGCCAGACAGTTGTGTGGTTCCTGAAGAGGGACAGCAGCTTTTTCAGTAGTTGCAGGGGCAACGGTCTGGATGATTGACTGATCTGGCCTTGTAACACTAACCAAAACGGCCTTGCTGTGCTGGTACTGCGAATGGCTGAAAGCAAGGGGAAACTACAGCCGTAATTTTTCCCGAGGGCATGCAGCTTTACTGTATGGTTAAATGATGATGATGGCGTCCTCGTGGGTAAAATATTTCGAGGGTTAATAAACCCCCATTCGGATCTCTGGGCAGGGACTACTCAGGAGGACGTCGTTATCAGGAGAAAGAAAACTGGCATTCTATGGATCGGAGCATGGAATGTCAGATCCCTTAATCGGGCAGGTAGGTTAGAAAATTTAAAAAGGGAAATGGATAGGTTAAAGTTAGATATAGTAGGAATTAGTGAAGTTAGGTGGCAGAAGGAACAAGACTTTTGGTCAGATGAATACAGGGTTATAAATACAAAATCAAATAGGGGTAATGCAGGAGTCGGATTGATAATGAATAAAAAAATAGGAATGCGGGTAAGCTACTACAAACAGCATAGTGAACGCATTATTGTGGCCAAGATAGACACAAAGCCCACACCTACTACAGTAGTACAAGTTTATATGCCAACTAGCTCTGCAGATGACTAAGAAATTGAAGAAATGTATGATGAAATAAAAGAAATTATTCAGATAGTGAAGGGAGACGAAAATTTAATAGTCATGGGTGACTGGAATTCGGTAGTAGGAAAAGGGAGAGAAAGAAATTAGTAGGTGAATATGGATTGGGGCTAAGAAATGAAAGAGGAAGCCGCCTGGTAGAATTTTGTACAGAGCACAACTTAATCATAGCTAACGCTTGGTTCAAGAATCCTAAAAGAAGGTTGTATACCTGGAAGAATCCTGGAGATACTAATAGGTATCAGATAGATTATATAATGGTAAGACAGAGATTTCGGAACCAGGTTTTAAATTGTAAGACATTTCCAGGGGCAGATGTGGACTCTGACCACAATCTACTGGTTATGAACTGTAGATTAAAACTGAAGAAACTGCAAAAAGGTGGGAATTTGGGGAGATGGGACCTGGATAAACTGAAAGAATCAGAGGTTGTACAGAGTTTCAGGGAGAGCGTAAGGGAACAATTGACAGGAATGGGGGAAAGAAATACAGTAGAAGAAGAATGGGTAGCTTTGAGGGATGAAGTAGTGAAGGCAGCAGAGGATCAAGTAGGTAAAAAGACGAGGGCTAGTAGAAATCCTTGGGTAACAGAAGAAATATTGAATTTAATTGATGAAAGGAGAAAATATAAAAATGCATTAAATGAAGCAGGCAAAAAGGAATACAAACGTCTCAAAAATGAGATTGACAGGAAGTGCAAAATGGCTAAGCAGGGATGGCTAGAGGACAAATGTAAGGATGTAGAGGCTTATCTCACTAGGGGTAAGATAGATACTGCCTACAGGAAAATTAAAGAGACCTTTGGAGAAAAGAGAACCACTTGCTTGAACATCAAGAGCTCAGATGGAAACCCAGTTCTAAGCAAAGAAGGGAAAGCAGAAAGGTGGAAGGAGTATATAGAGGGTCTATACAAGGGCGATGCACCTGAGGACAATATTATGGAAATGGAAGAGGATGTAGATGAAGATGAAATAGGAGATATGATACTGCGTGAAGAGTTTGACAGAGCACTGAAAGACCTGAGTCGAAACAAGGCCCCGGGAGTAGACAACATTCCATTAGAACTACTGATGGCCTTGGGAGAGCCAGTCATGACAAAACTCTACCATCTGGTGAGCAAGATGTATGAGACAGGCGAAATACCCACAGACTTCAAGAAGAATATAATAATTCCAATCCCAAAGAAAGCAGGTGCTAACAGATGTGAAAATTACCGAACAATCAGTTTAATTAGTCACAGATGCAAAATACTAACACAAATTCTCTACAGACGAATGGAAAAACTGGTAGAAGCCGGCCTCAGGGAACATCAGTTTGGATTCCGTAGAAATATTGGAACATGTGAGGTAATACTGACCCTACGACTTATCTTAGAAGCTAGATTAAGGAAAGGCAAACCTACGTTTCTAGCATTTGTAGACTTAGAGAAAGTTTTGACAATGTTGACTGGAATACTCTCTTTCAAATTCTCAAGGTGGCAGGGGTAAAATATAGGGAGTGAAAGGCTATTTACAATTTGTACAGAAACCAGATGGCAGTTATAAGAGTCGAGGGGCATGAAAGGGAAGCAGTGGTTGGGAATGGAGTGAGACAGGGTTGTAGCCTCTCGCCGATGTTATTCGATCTGTATATTGAGCAAGCATTGAAGGAAACAAAAGAAAAATTCGGAGTAGGTATTAAAATCCATTGAGAAGAAATAAAAACTTTGAGGTTCGCCGATGACACTGTAATTCTGTCAGATAGCAAAGGACTTATAAGAGCAGTTGAATGGAATGGATAGTGTCTTGAAAGGAGGATATAAAATGAACATGAAAAAAAAGCAAAACGAGGATAATGGAATGTCGTCGAATTAAGTCAGGTGATGCTGAGGGAATTAGATTAGGAAATGAGACACTTAAAGTAGTAAAGGAGTTTTGCTATTTGGGGGGCAAAATAACTGATGATGGTTGAAGTAGAGCAAGGAAAGTGTTTCTGAAGAAGAGAAATTTGTTAAAATAGAGTATAGATTTAAGTGTCAGGAAGTCATTTCTGGAAGTATTTGTATGGAGTGTAGCCATGTATGGAAGTGGAACATGGACGATAACTAGTTTGGACAAGAAGAGAATAGAAGCTTTTGAAATGTGGTGCTACAGAAGAATGCTGAAGATTAGATGGGTAGATCATATAACTAATGTGAGGAGGTATTGAATAGGATTGGGGAGAAGAGAAGTTTGTGGCACAACTTGACTAGAAGAAGGGATCGGTTGGCAGGACATATTCAGAGGCATCAAGGGATCACCAATTTGGTATTGGAGGGCAGCGTCGAGGGTAAAAATCGTAGAGGGAGACCAAAAGATGAATACACTAAGTAGATTCAGAAGGATGTAGGTTGCAGTAGGTACTGGGGGATGAAGAAGCTTGCACAGGATAGAGTAGCATGGAGAGCTGCATCAAATTAGTCTCAGGACTGAAGACCACAACAACAACAATTGTTGAATCTGTAAGTTCTGTAACTTGTCCATCTTTAAGTGTGTCTGACACTCCACCATTTCCTGGAGCATATTCTACACAAAGGCAATACAAGCATCAGCTGTTCAAATTCCCAGCTGTTTCCAGCGATGCACTCAATGGCTCTGCACTTGAACTTGCATGTGACGGAAACAGTCAACTAGCTAGTCTGGCCACAGTACACCCTATGCCCGGTAGCATTCAGCCATGCAAAAAATACACCTTACCTCATATCAGTTCTAGGTGATGGATTAGCTCGCCTGCATAACGCATATGTTACAGTTGCCAAAAATTGTAAAGTAACAAGTGGACATCAACAAATAAAGTTGCATTGTCACTGAAGTACAGCTGTGTTGCAAAGTAGAAGAGACAAGTTATTTGTGTCTTGACATTTAATTATACAAGGCATATGGAAGCCGACTAAATCTCACTGATTTCCAGCTGTTAGTGGAGGTAGATCTACAGAACCTACAAAACTGGGCTGCCTTCCAGCATGATGTGCACTGTAGTTTTATCAGTACCACCATCAGCGTCATAATTGTTGCTGAGCTATACACGTGTGAAAATGAATCTGATCAGCTTAAAAAAAAAATACGAGTATATTCATTATCTAAGTATGATCTCATTTGTGTTGCCATTGATTGTTTTTAGTACTCTGGTGCTGCTGTTATCATCCCCTTCCACACCATCGTACAAGACATTTTGTTACTGTCACATTTAACTACTAGCACAGTTTAAGTTCTGTGCGGGGATAGTCTGCTTTTATTTTCAGATGGTATAATGTCGAACATCAGTAGTTCATATACATAGGTTTTTCAAAATAGTAGAAAATTTCCTTTGCAGCTTGTTATAGATGTTTCCATTTGTTCAGACTTTCAACTAAAAACGGGTTTTTTGAAATGAGATGTTGCCATGAAGTGTAGGAGACTGGTACAGAAGATATACCTCCACAGAGCCTCTAAGAGAATAGCGTGTTATGATTTCCCAAGTTTTCTTGGCATGGTAGATTCATAATGTCTGGGTTGAATCCAGGCAGTGAATGACTCACAGCATCTGAACAAAATGGCTGGATCGGTCATAGAAATATTTTGCATGAAATGGAAATGACAGCTCGGTAGAACACCCAGAAGCACACTATGGAAGTAGCCTGTTGTTCCATGATATGTCCGTATACACTAAGAATCAGTAATACAACTGCCGACTGCTAACATGTTTCTTCACTTTTATTAAAAGCGGGGTTGGGCTTGGGGGGTGTTGCTTAGACTTGTGTGTTAAATTCTGTACCCACTTTACACATAGTGGACACATCACCCCATTCCCTTATATTTTCATCATATCATGATGCTTTATTTGATCCAGTATTTATATTTTGTAAACTGACATGGCTTAATGGGTTCCCTCATTAAATAGTGTGTTAGATCTAATTCACCTTACCATTGTTACAATTTTGGTGGAAAATTAATCCGCTTATTCAGCACCTTCAGTTGTATAGTTGTTATGTGATACGGTTTCTAACGGATTATTTGAAGAGGTGATACAGTAGAAACCTGATATACTACGGATTCAGATATAATGCAGTACGAAGTATGTCCCTCATATATGAACTTAACGAATGCCATTCTAGGTGGTTTTTAATAAAGAGGAGTGAAGGTATGCCACTTTCTGGGCCAATTATAAAAACCCAAGCTGAAAAATTTCACTTTTATTTACTCGTACTTGCCAACCAAGATTTTAAGGCTTTCGACAGATAGTGTTCAAGATGGAAATGTCAGCCAGGAATTTATCAAGCGACCATTGAAGGAGAAGCAGGTTCTTGTGACTGTGAATCTGCTTCACAGTTTCCCGAAATTCTATGCAAAGTACTGTATTTACCCGATTGTAAGATGAGGTTTTTTCCCAAATTCATCATTTGAAAAATATGAGGTCATCTTTATATTTGCAAATTAAATATTGCTGCTCAGGCCAACATTTTTAGCTTGTTTAATAGATTAATATAGGAGTCATACTACATTTACATATAAAGCTTTGGGTTTAAGGTTTTATGCAAATTTATTTCGAAGAATTCCGATGGCTCAGCAAAAAATGCTTTCATTTGAAGGGGCTCGATATTTCCCGATACGCCGTAGTGCTCGATACAGTATTGGCCTTCCTAGAAAAATCACGTGACATTTGACGTGTGGTGCTAGTGCAATGTGCAAGGGACATGCGAGAAACTACGAACTAGCCACTACAACAATCTAATGCTCTGCGTGAAAATTGAGTTTTGTGAAACAAAATAGAAAACAGCATTAAATTCTGTCAACTGACAGGGTTTTGTTGCATGTTAATATGTCTGCAATAAAAGTCCTTGTATGTGTATGGATACTGTATATGTACTGAAGGTAACATTGTAAGCCGAAAATCTTGTCCTTCAAAAACCATTTCTTGATTCAGACCCCAAGTAGGCAGTATTCTGTTTGGTTATGAGAAACTGTGATAATTTACCAAGTGGATTGAAAATTAGAAATTCGGCTGCTGTTTGCATATTAGAATAAAGGTGAAAAGGTCATCATCTTGTAATTGGCTTTAAAGCAAAATGCTGACATTAAGTTGAAACAAGAAAGAAAATTAATCCAGATTTAAAAGTCCAACAAATGAACTAAATAACTTTAAACTGACTGCAATTGTATCACAAGAATAAACTACAGCCGAAAAACCCCTTGTGGAAATGATACCAAGAGATGTCATTAGATAGTGGGACGAGCAAAAATCCCAGAATTACACTGAATAGTGATTGTGATCTTTTATTTATGTATTAGTTGCCGTGGGACCGATGACCATCGCAGTCTGGTCCCTTTAATCCCACAAACCAACCAACCTATTAGTTGCCGTAGTTACATATGACCTTTACCCTAGAAGATAATGCCATCCGTGTTTCACTATTGCTCAAGTGCAGCACTACAGAGGGATTGGAGGGGGACAGTGGCAACAGTTTTACTGAGAACACTTTGGCTTTGTATGAACATCTAACCTATTTAAACTGCAATTTGCCTGAATCCATTTGTACTCTGAATCGAAATGACTTTAAAATTGACAAGTATGTAACAGTAGCATACAGTTCTGCAGGAGATGAAAAAAGTCTAGATTGGGGCCAGTGGCGTACTTCCGTATTTCTTGTGGCAGTGTTGTTGATGCTTACCGTGAGGTATGAAGGGAACGATATGAGGGAGTGTCAACTGCTGGTGACACACAGCCAATGAGAGAGTGATGGGCAGGCGATATGTTTGGAAGCAATATATATTGTAAATTCCGCACTGCAGTATAGGAGGAAATCTATTGTGTATTCTCAGGTGCCACTGTCGCCACAACCTCAGAAATTGCAACATATTCAGAGGATATAGCCAAATATTTGTGACGATGAAGGTGTAAGTTAAACAGCTGTCCTGTTGGTAGGATGATTATTATTATTATTATTATTATTATTAAAAATAGTGTACCACAGATGATAGACTAAGTAGACAAAAAAGGCAGTAAAGATAAAAATTAATGTTAACAATTTGTTTATGTTTATTTTGTTAGTCCTTGTTTTATCAAAAAGTTGACAATGAACAAATGCTAAGTTTAGAATAGGTGTAATGTTAACTTTTTAAGCAAAGACCTTATGTCAAAAAAGTATGTAATTTTGATTTGACAGAATGCGTTTAAAAAATTTTTTAAGTAGAGTCTTAAGAAAAAGGGGGGGGGGGGGTCATCTTATATTCAGGGTTGCCTTATACTCAGGTAAATACAGTAATGGTTGATGAAAATTTAAATGAACATCAGGTGCACAGTTGTGATGAAGTGGCACTTTATTATCGACACACACACACACACACACACACACACACACACACACACACACACACAAGGGTGGCAGGTCAGGAAATACAAATGATTTGAAAATAACAGACATAATGAAGCTTCTCTTTGCCACAAAGAAGTAGAGAACCCACAAGCTGAAATTACTTTGTATAGGTAAAAGCAAAAGCTTGAGATGTTTCAAACATGTAAATGTCATTCCAGTTCATTTACAGGCATTCAAAGAATGCTTGGATGATGTGACATTTTCACCAATTGGTTTCAAGAAGAGTTTGTTCCATCAGCACCTAGTCACTGAAGCAGAGAAAAGAAGGCTCTACTAGCTCTTGATCACTGTCCAGCTCATCCACCTGCTGACATTTTGCGATCAGAAGAAGTAAAAGAAACTTCTGCCTCATAGGCATCAATGAGTATTTTTGGCACTTTATCACTGTGAACTGCTCACTTCAATTGTAAATTCAGATGAGGAAAGGGAAATGTCCTTGAAATATGTAAATCTTAACAGTGTTACATATTCAGTAGGCGTGTCATGGCAAAAGCATCTGTCTGACCAATATTAGGAATTGGTGGGACAAGTATTCCAGTGAAGAATATGCAACAGATGAACACTGTAGTGACAGATTTCAGCAGCAGTGAAACCCAGTCTACATGTGATGTTCTAGAGTGCAATATTGATCTTGAAGACTTGAACCATTGGGTATTCAGTTAACAACAAAGAATCAATTTCGGAGGTCATAGATGATAAGGATGTTATTGGTACTGTTCAAAATGAGAGCAGTGAAGCAGTCTAGGATGAAGATGATGAAACTGAAGAAAAAAGTACATATGATGATCCCAGTAAATGTGAAATATTGGATAATATAAATAAAGTGATATGTAGATGGAGCGACATAGTGAACCAAACCAAATTGAGTTGTTGCACCTGATGAGCATAAAGCAATACACACTAAAGAAATGACACAGCAAAGAAAGCCAACTAACTTCTTTAAGGCAGTAGAATATGATGAGCTGCAGCTTGCAGTGTTGTAAATTATTGTACTATGTTTGGTAGTGTGCTTTATATACCATATTGAAACATGTTATTGTTTGGTTGACTTTTTGGTGAAGCTTGCCTAATTGCTGTATCCTACTTGTGAAGTTTCTGAAATTATTGATTTATAATGTTCCTTAAATTTAAATACTGAATGTGTAATATTGCATTATGAGTTCTTATTAACTGTCCATGCATAGTTTGTTATTAAACAGCTCACTCTCAATAAACCGCAGGTGCACTATAATGCGAGAGTCAGGCATGTCCCCTGACAACTGTATTATATCCAGCTTCTGCTGTATATTTTAAAGGGCATGGAAGTAATTCTTCTCCTGAACTATGCCATGCGTAATATGAACTGAATAAATTGACTCGCATGAAATATCACAGAGTGCCATAAGCCAACAGTCAGTTGGACATAGTGTTAAGTCTGCTGCAGTCAGAGTTTGTGCATTTGCAGACAATTTTTTCAATTGCTTCCTGCGTAACAAAATTGCCTTATAACAGAACTACTTCTAACTGTAGTAAACCCATATTTAAACACTTAAGCTCTATGAAGGATAATGTACTTGTGTCCAAAGGTTATTTAATTCAACATTCTCTTATATTTGTTAGGCAGTTTTCCTGATTGCTTATGAATATGATGAAGTTGTAAAACTACTGGCTAATGAAATCATACTCTCAATATAGTTTCAAAGTCGCCTGCACATGAGCATGCTACAAAACACCCTATGTTTTGGGCAGTTGTTTGGAGCCTAGGAAAGGGCAAGAATGATTCAAACAGCACAAATACATCTACATATCATGCAGTGTAGAAGCAAAGCTCACTAGCTCACCAGTTGTGAGACAACTACTAGGTTTCAAAATCAGAATCTTTGTGATGTACAATGATTTTAAATTGCACCATTTTTAGTTTCCAGGAAGTAATAATGTTCCTGGGTCCTGTCTTCGAAGAGACACTCACCTTGTTGCCACATCTGAAACATCTTGAGACAAGCACTTTAAAGGCTGTGAACATCTTGAAAGTGCATCAGTGGCAGATAGTAGCGGGCAGGTACATCCACCCTGTTGTTGTTTTACAGAGTTGTTCAGTCACATTTGAACTACAGCTGGCTCTCGACTCTGTTCACTGTAGGGACATAAAATTGGCGGTAGGAGCCCTCAGGAGAAAAACAATACACACCCTCTCTACTGAGCTGGGGAACCGTCTTTAACCATAGGGCAGAATTTCCAGACTTTAATCATCTTGTCCGACTACAAGCAGAACAAATGTATATAAATTGCACAAGAGCAACAAAACAGTTAGTGATTTGAGCAAAAGAACAGCTTCCAGAGCTTTGTATGAGTGACCTGAATGTTTTGACATATGTTTGGAGCAAGTATTGTCCCTGGTCTGTAGTGAGGCTAAGGCTGTTCGTAAATTTAATGAAGTACAACAGTTCTTATAAACCAGTTTTACTTTCAATCAAGCCTTTTACAAAATTGTAGATGAACATCATGTTGTTGTTGTTGTTGTGGTCTTCAGTCCTGAGACTGATTTGATGCAGCTCTCCATGCTACTCTATCATGTGCAAGCTTCTTCATCTCCCAGTACCTACTGCAACCTACATCCTTCTGAATCTGCTTAGTGTATTCATCTCTTGGTCTCCCCCTACGATTTTTACCCTCCACGCTGCCCTCCAATACTAAATTGGTGATCCCTTGATGCCTCAGAACATGTCCTACCAACCGATCCCTTCTTCTGGTCAAATTGTGCCACAAACTCCTCTTCTCCCCAATCCTATTCAGTACCTCCTCATTAGTTATGTCATCTACCCATCTAATCTTCAGCATTCTTCTGTAGCACCACATTTCGAAAGCTTCTATTCTCTTCTTGTCCAAAGTATTTACCGTCCATGTTTCACTTCCATACATGGCTACACTCCATACAAATACTTTCAGAAATGACTTCCTGACACTTAAATCTATACTCGATGCTAACAAATTTCTCTTCTTCAGAAACGCTTTCCTTGCCATAGCCAGTCTACATTTTATATCCTCTCTAATTCGGCCATCATCAGTTATTTTGCTCCCCAAATAGCAAAACTCCTTTACTACTTTAAGCGTCTCATTTCCTAATCTAATTCCCTCAGCAACATCCAATTTGATTCGACCACATTCCATTATCCTCGTTTTGCTTTTGTTGATGTTCATCTTATATCCTCCCTTCAAGACACCATCCATTCCGTTCAACTGCTCTTCCAAGTCCTTTGCTGTCTCTGACAGAATTACAATGTCATCGGCGAACCTCAAAGTTTTTATTTCTTCTCCATGGATTTTAATACCTACTCCGAATTTTTCTTTTGTTTCCTTTACTGCTTGCTCAATATATAGATTGAATAACATCGGGGAGAGGCTACAACCCTGTCTTACTCCCTTCCCAACCACTGCTTCCGTTTCATGTCCCTCGACTCTTATAACTGCCATCTGGTTTCTGTACAAATTGTAAATAGCCTTTCGCTCCCTGTATTTTACCCCTGCCACCTTTAGAATTTGAAAGAGAGTATTCCAGTCAACATTGTCAAAAGCTTTCTCTAAGTGTACAAATGCTAGAAACGTAGGTTTGCCTTTCCTTAATCCATCATAACTTCAACAATTATTTACTCTGATGGGTCTAAGCAGGGTCAGCTTTTGGCTGCTCTGTAGTTTCCTTGACAGGGGTGTTAAGGTTCTACGTACAGATGAATTTATTGCCTTTTAATGCAAGGTTCAGTGCAATCCTGAAGGCATTGGTGCAAGTTATGTGGAACTGACAGAATAACATTTTGTCTGCTCTGATTACCTAATTTCCCCACCACAGACAATTCAGCAAATGTGCCAGACCACAGTGGTCCAAAACATACAAGACGCCTGTCACATACTACAATGGCAAGGGAAGGGAATATCATTTTGCTGGGTAGTGGGCCACGTGGGAACCAAGGGCAGTGAGCAGCCTGACGCAGCAGCAACGGATGCCCTGTGCTGCCCTGCTTGGGTACTGCTACCTCATTGCGGAAGAGAAGAATTTTGCATGTGTGGGAGAACGAATGGCTGGAGGTACAAAATAACAAACAAAGGCTAGTGACCCCCAACAGTTTTCCCATGTCAGATGTCACTCCAGTCAGCAGTTTTTTTTCTTTATAACAGTGTGTTCACTGTTTATGTGACAATAAGATGGGGGTTTTAATGGTTCGTGTGTTGTTGCTAAAATTACAGGATATGTTATTGTAACGTGTCTCAGAATTGTTGGTTAATCCCCAAAGATATTGGGACCTCTGGAGCTTCATATGCAGTTGCCAGAGTTTCACCTCTGAAGAGGTCCCATGTTCCCCAGAGATGGGAAACAAATTTTAATGAATACACCTTGTTGAGAGTAATTAAGTGAAAGTCAAATGTGAAGGTGGCACTTTTGTTTGGCTACACACACACATCTATTACAGCAACACTCATGTAGTTCGTACACATCCTGTTAATGTGCTCTGTTGTTCACCTTGGATGTTTACTATATTATTTATTATTATTTACATTTTTTAGACCCATACAGGGTCACATAAAGCAAATTATCGCCTGCTGCTGTTATTTTTCTTGTTCTTCCAGAATTGTTTCATCATCTCGCTCTGCTTAACTTGACATTCATATGACCACTTTCTTCTAGGTACCTTGGGTTTGTCTTCTGATGAAATTTCCCAGCTGTAGACCGTATATCTGAAGATGTTTCGATGTTCGATGTCTGCCTGTGAGATTTTCTTTGTTAGTTGGTTATCATGTAGTCTCATGATGTGTCCGTAGAATTTCAGTCATCGTTTGTGGAAATCAGTTTCGATGTTGGACTATTTTTTGTGACTGTGTGTAATCGTAGACGGTATCCTTCATCTGTGAGTTTTGAGCCAAGGATTTTTCGGATGATTTTTCTTTGAGCCTCTTTCAGGTTTACAATATTATTATTATTATTATTATTATTATTATTATTATTATTATTATTATTATTATTTTCTTGTCAGGGACAGTACAGTTACTTACAGATTCAAAATAATACAATACTGATCTGTGTTTAGATTTGTCAGTGCTGTACCATGATTTACAACTGCCTCACTAGAAAACAGAACAAGCAGGAATGCGGCACAGAAACTGAGAGAAAGAGAAATGCTCCACACATGACTTGAGCACTCTGTTGATGCCAAATGCAAAACCAGATATTTGCTAGTGTAGACCCTTGGAGAATTACTAAATTCATGATTTACGTGTCAGTATTATTAACAATTACTCCTTTAATTGCCTACTATCTACATTGGTATAAAATTCCTCGGTACTCGCGTCCTGTCTCGTCTCAACCAAGCATTTTCCCTACAGTGCATAGCATAATGCCCTCTTTGTCAATATTCCCAGCATATCATGTTGTATGGTTCAGTGCATTGCGCCACACGACGTAGTTGATTATCTGTGTACACACAACTGGTGTCATGTTTCCTCCTTTGGGTCGTAACCAGGCACCACAGCTGAATCTGTAACGGACATAATGGAAAATAGGATACTGGAAAGAGGACAAATCCAAGAACGGTACAAGGATTCCACGAGCAGTTATGAAATGCACATGCTGCTGCTACTTGGTTTGCCCTTTGTTGCTGCAAACGTCAAAAGACCATTGCAGTCTCTGTCAGCAGTTCTGACACCACTTAGAGGATGTCAGTATGCTCTGGAGGAGGATGGCAGGTTGTAGTGAATGAGATGCTGCTCAGAAGCTGTATAATCTCTGTATTACACGTAGTGGCTCATGGTACAACTCAGGCCCGTATCAGGCGATGTTGGAAGGTGGATATCATCCCGTGGACTGCAGCAGCCAAGTGTTGTATTAAAACAGCCGCTGCTCCGCTTGTGCAGTGGTGCGCCCAGGCGTGATGTGAACTTGTGTAGTCAGCCATCCTGGCAGTGGCCGAGCAACATCATGGCTGACGCGGCCTGCTGAGTGCAGAATGCAGTGTCCTGCCCAGCCGTAGCAAGTAATGGGGCAGGTGTCCAGGGAGTGAATACTGGACACCGGCGACTAGCGCTGGCAAGTGCTCTAGTGACTAGGAGCCCCTCGTTCTCCCCTCGGACCATTAGGCGGCAGTTGGATCCCCGTAGCAGGCAGTCCTGTCAGAATGACGACAGAGCGACAGGCCCCGACACTATGATGTTTGACAATTCAGTGACTCCACTGCCTCAACACGTGCTCAGACTGCCAGTATTTATTTGTGTTGAGGTTGCAGAAGTCAAATATGCCACATGCCAAACTGACCCTGTTTACAGTAAGTAACCTTCCAGGCACTGACTGACAGGTGATGCCTGGTGAGCTCTGGCTGAACATATTGCCGTATGTGGCCCACTTTAGGGCATTGAGACCACCTGCCAAGGCTTGTGTTATTATAGTGGATTCAAATGCAAACAAAGATAAATAATATTTAATATAGTTCAGCAGAACAATTGTATGCAATACGTGTGTGTTCATTTAACATCACAGAGTTCATAAGAAAATGCAGAGATTCTCAATATTGACCTTGACATACATCTTAAGTTTGTTGGCCTAAATAATCACAGCAGAAACTATCAAACTTTGCCTATTACATGTGAGTGTCAATATTAACTGCAGCACAATAGTTAAAGGTTTTGGATGCCTCAGGTACCACAAATAAAGTTTGTATTTACAATCAGACTCAGTCATTGAAAATGAATATCAAATATTCTGCATGCACTTGTAAGTTGGAATGTGAGCCTGTTGTCACCCAAAACTATTCTAAAACCAACAATAAATTAAAGTATTCAAAGGAAGAATATGGCTAAGTCAAAATTTGACATTTTCTGTTTACTGTAAGTTTAGTATGCTTTAGACTCCACTGAACATTTTGTTTTATCATACACTAAAAAATGCCATTTTAAAACCTCAAAATAATATTTTTAAAGTCAAGATGTAGCTGATAATTTTTACCACCTCGTATAACTGCCACAGTTGCATAGTCATATCTTGGAAACCACACAGTCAAGAATTGTCATGCTTTGAATTGTCATGCCAATGTCTCAGAAGTTGATGTTACAAATAAACAAGTCAGTCCTTTGTTTCTGGCACTAGCTTGTCAGAAAATAATGTGTTAACCAGTGATGTCCATAGTGCATTTGTATATATTGTTCTTTTGCAAAATGACTTAAGTTTCTGGATAACGGATATGTGACATCTAAATTTGTGCTTGAAGTCATAGAAAACCTGTGCAAACAGTGAAGAAAATGTAAATAACCAGAGTCATTTTTCTGATGTGACCACCCCCTGTAGTACCTGGTTTAAGTATAGGAAAGCTGAATTTTCTGGTAACATAGATGCCTTTATACATAAATACTCTCTTCCTTTGACAGTAAACGAGGCAATCAAACCTATATTGAAAGATTTGGCAAATCCACAGCTGTGAAAGAAATATTTGCGGTTTGCTGCAGAATCCTTGAACATACTCTCAGTTCGAATCAGTGTGCGATTTGCAGGGGGGATGGGGGGGATTTCCCCCCCTCTGCATCAGACCATCCCCTCCTCTGATTTTAGTTTATCCGTCCCAAACTGGGATGTTTATTTCCCACGCACTGGAGTAAAACTTTACATGTAATTTAAATTTGTGGAGCCGAACACTTACTATTAATACTATTAATATGTTTCAGTTTTCTATCATCAGAATAAGTACAGCTTTTCACAAATGTGCCTCTACTTTTTGTATTCCCCTCGTATACCTGTGTGTAGATGATTCTGTAAATAAGCTTTACCTATAATGTACTTTTAAAGATATAACAAGGGATGGCTTTTCTGATAGTGCATATGCGTGAATAGTGAATTTCGGCATAACATCTATTTATAAATAGCTGTTTAACCATGCGTAATGCCACGGTCCAAGCTAGTAACATATATAATTCTAATAACCCCCTAAGACATCCCCCCCCCCCCCCCACGAGACCGATGACCTCGCTGTCTGGTCTCCTTCCCCAAAACAACCAACCAACCATCCCCCCCCCCCCCCCCCCCCCCCACTGGTAAAAGCACAAATCGCACCCTGGTTCTAATAGAATAAATTTTGTTGAGACCGAGAAGCTGATGTCCGTGAATCAGCATGGCTGTAGAAAGCATCGCTTGCGCGAAACTCATCTTGTCCTTTTCTTGCGTGATATATGGCAGGCTATGGATGAAAGGCAGCAGACAGATTCCATATTTCTAGATTTCTGGAAAGCATTTGACATGATGCCACATTGCAGGCTGTTAAGAAAGGTATGAGCATATGGAATAGGTTCACAGGAATGTGAGTGGTTCGAAGACTTCATAAGTTATAGAACACAGCATGTTGTCCTCGACAGTGGGGCAGCAATCCATGGTTGTTTCCTGATGATGCTGTTGTGTACAGTAAGGAGTCAAAGTTGAATGACTGTAGGAGGGTACAAGATGACTTTGACAACTTCTTGATGTAATGAATGGCAGCTAGCTCTCAATGTAGAAAAATGTGAGTTAATGCGGATGAGTAGGAAAAACAAACCCATAATGTTCGGATATAGCATTAGAAGTGTCCTTAGAGTCCTGCTTGTGAACAGTCGCATCAGTTAAATATCTGGGCATAACATTGCAAAGCAAAATGAAATGGAATGACCGTGTGATGACTGTGGTAGGGATTGTGAATGGTCGATTTCTGTTTTTTTTTTTGGCAAATTTTAGGAAAGATTGGTTCATCTGTAAAGGAGTCCGCATTTGGATACTAGTATGATCTGTTCTTGAGTATTGCTAAAGTGTTTGGGATCCATACAAGGTCAGATTAAAGGAAGACATCAAAGCAATTCAGAGGTGAGCTGCTCGATTTGTTACTGATAGATTCTAACAGCAAGCAATTTTTAGCAACATACTTCGGGAACTCAAGTGGGAATCACTATAGGGAATGTGACATTCTTCTCGAGGAACACTATTAAGAAAATTTAGAGAACTGGCATTTGAAGCTGACTGCAGAACAGTTCTTCTGCTTCAGACATACAATGTGTGTAAGGACCACTGAGATAAGATAGGAGAAATATAGTCATTTTTCCCTCATTCTGTTTGCAAGTGGAACAGGAAAGGAAATAACTAGTGTTAGTAGTACAAGGTACCCTCTGCCATGCACCGTACATTGGCTTGCAGAGTATCTGTAGACTCAGAATGTGGATGTTTCCTTCAGTGATGTTATGTGGTGCCATGACAGTGTTAAATCCTGAGCTTTCTGGGGTCGCGGCTCGTGCCGTCACGCCACAGGTACATAGTGCTCCCACTAGATTTCGCACTTAGTCATTCATCTTCATCGAACACTGCAACTGTTTGGTAGCTGTGTTTCTGCCTAACTGCAGTCGCAAGCACAAACGGATGATAGCTGGGTGCAAAGCCTACTGTTATACCTCTGGCTCTGAGGCAAAAACATAAGGTGAAATTGCATAAAATATGCCAGTAAATGTATTTTGAACTATTGTGTGCTTACTGGACAAATTATTAATCTGACAAGAACACAGACTACAAATTTAGATGTTTTAAGATTTGTTTTCAATGTCAAGTGCAAGATGTTAAACATGAAACACACATCATGCAGGATAAGATAAAATTGCACTATAAATATCGCTGTTGTTATTTAGACAGTAAATCTGCTTGTGTGCTATGTCATGAGACTACAAACTTTACAGTCCAAAGTATTGTCAAAGTTATTTGTTCAGAAAAATATTGTCAAACAGATGCTTGTTTATAGTGAACTTTGCTACAGAAACAAGCTAAAAATGTGGGTGGATGGTGGGGGACTTGCTCACAGTATCAGTGTCAACAGCGAAAACAAACCAAAGCATGGTGTTGTGGATCATGATGAAACTTATATTGAAACTTTATGTTACCAGTAAGGATTGGGAGATACAGCCTTCATAAGTCCAGTGGCCGTATCCACAAAATTTCAAAGAAACATAGTCCATCAAAAAATCTGTTCATTGCCATACATGGTGGAATGATGTGTACCAGAAGTAAACTAATGCAGTCATGTAAAACTTTAAAACTTTGAAATACACTGTGAGCAAAGTGAAAAAGCAGACAAGTATTGTGATGCATCCCTCACAGAAGTCATCTAGTAGATTCTAGTACCTTAAAATTCAAAATGCTGAACTGTATCTATCAGAAGATCTCCTTGTCAACAGCAAATGCATCTTTTCTTGGGCATTCCTTATCTCCTCTACTTACTGCTAATTCCCACTAATTTCTTTTTATCTTCGAGCATACAAAATGGACCAGTATTATTGATGAAACTTCCTGACAGATTAAGCTGGTTTTAACGTGCAAAGAAGTTTTTCAGCCCATACTCCTCTGCAAAGTGAAAATTCATTCTGGAGTATTATTGATGTATGTAAGTCATTTCACGTGACTGTATAAATTTAATTTGCTTCATGTGACCCATAACTGAAAATTGGAAAATTATGATTCAATATTTGTTTATTCATAATTTCCACTTGATAAAAAATACAGAATTTAAATAGAACAAGAGGCTCAATTCTGACACTCTTCCAGTATGAGACTTCGACATTTCTATAGGTATGTCTTGTACTTGTGCGAATAGTTTTGTACTTGTGACACCTAAAACTATCTCATTTTCCAGGGTGTATACGACCCGGGAAATCTGGGAAAAATCTGTAAATTTTTTCGTCCGGGGAAACCCAGGAATTTTTCATTGCTTTAGCTTTCAGTTAAATTTTTGTAATTTTGAGTGGTAAGAATTTATTCTCTAGCAAAGGATGTTACTGTATTCTGCTACTGGAGAATGATACTGCACCAATAAAATATAAATGAGAGGGAAAAAAGTAATACTTTAGTGGGAAAGGAAATGCGCCGTTTACAACAACGAAACACCATGCACGCACAAGCGTCTGCAAATAGCAAAAATATGTCCAAGGCCTTAGGGTGAAGACTATGTAATACTTCATAACAATAAACTGCTTTTTATGAATGTGACGTCACAACTGTTTACATTAGGTTTGAAACTTCCTGGCAGATTAAAACTGTGTGCCCGACCGAGACTCGAACTCGGGACCTTTGCCTTTCGCGGGCAAGTGCTCTACCACTGAGCTACCGAAGCACGACTCACGCCCGGTACTCACAGCTTTACTTCTGCCAGTACCTCGTCTCCTACCTTCCAAACTTTACAGAAGCTCTCCTGCGAACCTTGCAGAACTAGCACTCCTGAAAGAAAGGATATTGCGGAGACATGGCTTAGCCACAGCCTGGGGGATGTTTCCAGAATGAGATTTTCACTCTGCAGCGGAGTGTGCGCTGATATGAAACTTCCTGGCAGATTAAAACTGTGTGCCCGACCGAGACTCGAACTCGGGACCTTTGCCTTTCGCGGGCAAGTGCTCTACCACTGAGCTACCGAAGCACGACTCACGCCCGGTACTCACAGCTTTACTTCTGCCAGTACCTCGTCTCCTACCTTCCAAACTTTACAGCTTCTGTAAAGTTTGGAAGGTAGGAGACGAGGTACTGGCAGAAGTAAAGCTGTGAGTACCGGGCGTGAGTCGTGCTTCGGTAGCTCAGTGGTAGAGCACTTGGCCGCGAAAGGCAAAGGTCCCGAGTTCGAGTCTCGGTCGGGCATACAGTTTTAATCTGCCAGGAAGTTTCATATCAGCGCACACTCCGCTGCAGAGTGAAAATCTCATTCTGGAAACATCCCCCAGGCTGTGGCTAAGCCATGTCTCCGCAATATCCTTTCTTTCAGGAGTGCTAGTTCTGCAAGGTTCGCAGGAGAGCTTCTGTAAAGTTTGGAAGGTAGGAGACGAGGTACTGGCAGAAGTAAAGCTGTGAGTACCGGGCGTGAGTCGTGCTTCGGTAGCTCAGTGGTAGAGCACTTGCCCGCGAAAGGCAAAGGTCCCGAGTTCGAGTCTCGGTCGGGCACACAGTTTTAATCTGCCAGGAAGTTTCATATCAGCGCACACTCCGCTGCAGAGTGAAAATCTCATTCTGGATACATTAGGTTTGTTTGACCAGTTGCCAGTTGGCTTATGTGCATGCACAGTTACTTGCGTATGAGTAGTACCTTCTCCCACTTCCCGCTGCATGAAGTGTGGCTGTTTGCTGTATCGGCAGTATCAGCAAGCAGCCAGATACTAACGAGAAAATTTTTTCTCGCTAGTTCCAACTGTTTGCTGAATTTCAAGTTCACATTTTCATCTTCTGCCATGAATGGCATTATGCCATAATAAAGAACCAAACATGAGATAGTGCAGTACTAGTACTCAAAGAAAATTTACAACCCAAAAACCACAATATGGGACCTACTTCATTCTGAATCTGGAAAAAACCAATGTGCATTTCAAGCCGAATTACGCATTTTAGTATGGTTTACGAAATTCCGATGCTCTTGGAGTATCTTCTGATGTCCTGTTTCTTTCATGGCATAATGTAAGCTCTCTTAGTGCTTTATAC